>NC_053028.1:137344010-137483304 GCF_003073215.2 Triticum urartu | reverse complement strand
GTTTGGAGTATTCAGAGTCAATTCGGAGGCGATTTTTGATTACACGAGAAGTCATCGTTGGCTCACTGGCCGAACGGGCGGTCATGATAAAGCCACCCAACCGGAGGGTTTGGCCTAAGGCCAGGGCTCCATCGGCGGTGATGTTGTCCTTGATCACAAGGCGATCCATCAACCCCGACTTCGACATCACAGTGGAACTCTCAATGAAAGCACCAATGTCGGTGTCAAAACTGGCGGATCTCGGGTAAGGGGTCCCGAACTGTGCGTCTGAGGTCGATGGTAACAGGAGACAGGGAACACAATGTTTACCCAGGTTCGGGCCCTCTCGATGGTGGTAAAACTCTACATCCTACTAGATTAATATTGATGAGTATGGGGGTTACAAGAGTTGATCCACCACGAGATCATAATGGCTAAAACCCAAGAAGTCTAGCCTATCTGATTATGATTGTCTCTACGGACTAAACCCTCCGGTTTATATAGACACCACAGAGAACTAGGGTTGTACAAAGTCATTTACATAGAAAGGAAATAGTACATCCAGCCGCCTAGCTTGCCATCCACGCAAAGGAGAGTCCTATCCGGACATGGGAGAAAGTCTTCTATCTTGTATCTTCACGACCCAATAGTCCGGCCCATGTCCAATAGGCCGGACACCCGAGGACCCCTTAGTCCAGGACTCCCTAAGCCCGGACTAAGTGGGATCTCGCTGAGCAAGAGATGATGGATACAGGGGTCACTCCAGTTATATTGAGCTGGGCCCCCAGGTGCAGGACTTGCTTCTATGCGCATGGGAGGAAATTGGACCCAAAGACATGCGAGGTTTTGGAGTGGGCTGATATGTCTCCAACGTATCTATAATTTTTGATTGCTCCTGCTATATTATCTACCGTTTTGGACTATATCGGGCTTTATTTTCCACTTTTATATTATTTTTGGGACTAACCTATTAACCGGAGGCCCAGCCCAGAATTTTTGTTTTTTTTGCCTATTTTAGTGTTTCAGAGAAACAAAATATCAAATGGAGTCCAAACGGAATAAAATCTTCGGGAACGTGATTTTCTCACCAAACGTGATCCAGGAGACTTGGACCCTACGCCAAGGAACAAAAGAGGCGGTCACGAGGGTGGGGGGTGCGCCCCCTCTAGGGCGCGCCCCCTGCCTCGTGGGCCCCTCGGTGCTCCTCCGACGTACTCCTTCCTCCTATATATACCTACGTACCCCCAAATGATCAGAAGAGGAGCCAAAAACCTAATTCCACCGCTGCAACTTTTTGTATCCACGAGATCCCATCTTGGGGCCTGTTCCGGAGCTCCGCCGGAAGAGGGCTGTCATCACGGAGGGCTTCTACATCATTCTAGCCCCTCCGATGAAGTGTGAGTAGTTTACCTCAGACCTTCGGGTCCATAGTTAGTAGCTAGATGGCTTCTTCTCTCTCTTTGAATCTCAATACAAAGTTCTCCCCCTCTCTTGTGGAGATCTATTCGATGTAATCTTCTTCTTTTTGCGGTGTGTTTGTTGAGAGCGATGAATTGTGGGTTTATGATCAAGTCTATCTATGAATAATATTTGAATCTTCTCAGAATTCTTTTATGTATGATTGGTTATCTTTGCAAGTCTCTTCGAATTATCCGTTTGGTTTGGCCAACTAGATTGGTAGTTCTTGTCATGGGAGAAGTGCTTAGCTTTGGGTTTGATCTTGCGGTGTCCTTTCCCAGTGACAGAAGGGGCAGCAAGGCTCGTATTGCATCGTTGCCATCAGGATAACAAGATGGGTTTTATTTCATATTGCATGAATTTATCTCTCTACATCATGTAATCTTGCTTAAGGCGTTACTCTGTTTTTAACTTAATACTCTAGATGCATGCTGGATAGCGGTCGATGAGTGGAGTAATAGTAGTAGATGCAGAATCGTTTCGGTCTACTTGTCATGGATGTGATGCCTATATACATGATCATGCCTAGATATTCTCATAACTATGCTCAATTCTATCAATTGCTCAACAGTAATTTGTTCACCCACCGTAGAATACTTATGCTCTTGAGAGAAGGCACTAGTGAAACCTATGGCCCCCGGGTCTATTCTCATCATATCAATCTCCATCACTTTAATCTTGCTTTGCCTTTTACTTTGCTTTTACTTTTTACTTTGCATCTTTATACCAAAAATACCAAAAACTCAGAGTCTTCAAGTGACGGTGTGTTGCGCATCACAGCCCTCCTAGGGGGTGTGGTGTCAAATTTGAAGCTCTCTGTGAAGCCATCCTCTTCAAGTTCAGCTTCAGCGCAGATCATTGAGAGCCCTTTCCACGTACGACGGCAAGTCTCATGTGTAACGAAGGCATTCTTGGTGGCCAGGTTTCGAAGACGATTGACATCCACCAAGAGGTTCTTCATCTAACGTTTCAGCCAGTCGTGATGCCTATCTTGCTTTTGGTGAAGGGCCACAAGAAGCTCTCGGTCAGTGAGGACACGAGCACGCTTCTTGGGTCTTGGAGCGTTTGTGCTATCTGTGGCTTCAGTTGATGCTGGTGCACGTGTAGTGCCAGCCAGCGGATAGACTCTGGACATGGCTTCAACACCTTCAACATTCTGCGTGAAGCTCTGGTGTTCGGCATTCTGAAGACTTATTGGTTGCTTGGCAGGCTCAGGGTATATTGCTTCAGCAGAGATATCCACATCTGGCAGGAAGATGCGATGGTTTCGGGCTGAGGGCTGATACGAAATTGTAGAGTGCAGTTTGATCAGCCTCATCACCCAAGGGGCATAGATTTTTAGACCAAATAAGTCCGAGCCTGACGCTGCAAGTTGTCGTATGAAAAGATCCTGTGCGTTGAAGCATTTGCCATGCATGATATAGAATATGAGAGTCTTCATTGCACCCTCAATTTTGGCATGTGGAGAGTGTCCCTTAATGGGCCAGAGAGTCCGCCGGATAATGTGATATATGGTCCTGGGCAGGTACTCTAGGTCTTCAACGAAGAACTCAGTTGGATAGGGTGCATCCTGAGGCAATGGCTTCATCATTGAGAGCATCTGACTCATATTTGGTTCAGGTCTCTGGAAAATACTCTCTGGAAAATACTCTCAATGGTAGTTGAGTAGTTGTGAATTTAAAGAATACTTGTGTTAAAGTTTGTGATTCCCGTAGCATGCACGTATGGTGAACCGTTATGAGATGAAGTTGGAGCATGATTTATTTATTGATTGTCTTCCTTATGAGTGGCGGTGGGGGACGAGCGATGGTCTTTTCCTACCAATCTATCCCCTAGGAGCATGCACGTAATACTTTGCTTTGATAACTTCTAGATTTTTGCAATAAGTATATGAGTTCTTTATGACTAATGTTGAGTCCATGGATTATATGCACTTTTTCCCATCCTTCTACCGTTGCTAGCCTCTCTAATACCGCACACTTTTCACCGGTGTCATACACCTACCATATACCTTCCTCAAAACAGCCACCATACCTACCTATCATGGCATTTCCATAGCCATTCCGAGATATATTGCCATGCAACTTTCCACCGTTCCGTTTATTATGGCACGCTCCATCATTTTCATATTGCTAGCATGATCATGTAGTTGACATCGTATTTGTGGCAAAGCCACCGTTCATAATTCTTTCATACATGTCACTCTTGATTCATTGCATATCCCGGTACACCGCCGGAGGCATTCACATAGAGTCATATTTTGTTCTAAGTATCGAGTTGTAAGAAAAATAAAAGTGTGATGATCATCATTTTTAGAGCATTGTCCCAAGTGAGGAAAGAATGATGGAGACTATGATTCCCCCATAAGTCGGGATGAGACTCCGGACGAAAAATAAAAAAAAGAGAAAAAAAGAGGCCATAAAAAAGGAGAGAAAAGGCCCAAATAAAAAAATGAGAGAAAAAGAGAGAAGGGACAATGTTACTATCCTTTTACCACACTTGTGCTTCAAAGTAGCACCATGATCTTCATGATAGAGAGTCTCTCGTTATGTCACTTTCATATACTAGTGGGAATTTTACATTATAGAACTTGGCTTGTATATTCCAATGATGGGCTTCCTCAAAATGCCCTAGGTCTTCTTGAGCAAGCAAGTTGGATGCACATCCACTTAGTTTCTTTTGATGAGCTTTCATATACTTCTAGCTCTAGTGCATCCGTTGCATGGCAATCCCTACTCACTCACATTGATATCTATTGATGGTATAATTGATGGGCATCTCCATAGCCCGTTGATACGCCTTGTTGATGTGAGACTATCTTCCCCTCTTTTTGTCTTCTCCACAACCACCATTCTATTCCACATATAGTGCTATATCCATGGCTCACGCTCATGTATTGCGTGAAGATTGAAAAAGTTTTGAAAAAGTTAGAGTATGAAACAATTGCTTGGCTTGTCATTGGGGTTGTGCATGATTTAAATACTTTGTGTGGTGAAGATAGAGCATAGCCAGACTATATGATTTTGTAGGGATAACTTTCTTTGGCCATGTTATTTTGAGAAGACATAATTGCTTTGTTAGTATGCTTGAAGTATTATTATTTTATGTCAATATAAACTTTTGTCTTGAATCTTTCGAATCTGAATATTCATATCACAATTAAGAAGATTTGCATTGAAATTATGCCAAGTAGCACTCCGCATAAAAAATTCTCTTTTTATCATTTACCTACTCGAGGACGAGCAGGAATTAAGCTTGGGGATGCCTAATACGTCTCCAATGTATCTATAATTTTTGATTGATCCATGCTATATTATCTACTGTTTTGGACTATATTGGGCTTTATTTTCCACTTTTATATTATTTTTGGGACTAACCTATTAACCGGAGGCCCAGCCTAGAATTGCTGTTTTTTGCCTATTTCAGTGTTTCGAAGAAACGGAATATCAAACGGAGTCCAAACGGAATAAACCTTTCTGGAACGTGATTTTCTTCCCGAATATGACCTAGGAGACTTGGACCCTACGCCAAGGAAGCTTCGAGGTGGGCACGAGGTAGGGGGCGCGCCCTATACCCCCAGGCGCGCCCCCACCCTCGTGGGCCCACCGAAGCTCCATCGACGTACTTCTTCCTCCTATATATACCTATGTACCCCCAAACGAACAGAGACAGAGCAAAAAAACCTAATTCCACCGCCGCAACTTTCTGTATCCACGAGATCCCATCTTGGGGCCTGTTCCGGAGCTCCGCCGGAGAGGGCCGTCATCACGGAGGGCTTCTACATCTTCATAGCCTCTCTGATGAAGTGTGAGTAGTTTACCTCAGACCTTCGGGTCCATAGTTATTAGCTAGATGGCTTCTTCTCTCTTTTTGGATCTCAATACAAAGTTCTCCCCCTGTCTCATGGAGATCTATTCGATGTAATCTTCTTCTTTTTGCGGTGTGTTTGTTGAGACCGATGAATTGTGGGTTTATGATCAAGTCTATCTATGAATAATATTTGAATCTTCTATGAATTCTTTTATGTATGATTGGTTATCTTTGCAAGTCTCTTTGAATTATCCGTTTGGTTTGGCCAACTAGATTGGTAGTTCTTGCCATGGGAGAAGTGCTTAGCTTTGGGTTCGATCTTGCGGTGTCCTTTCCCAGTGACAGAAGGGGCAGCAAGGCACGTATTGTACCGTTGCCATCGAGGATAACAAGAAGGGGTTTATTTCATATTGCATGAATTTATCTCTCTACATCATGTCATCTTGCTTAAAGCGTTACTCTATTTTTAACTTAATACTCTAGATGCATGCTAGATAGCGGTCGATGAGTGGAGTAATAGTAGTAGATGCAGAATCGTTTCGGTCTACTTATCACGAACGTGATGCCTATATACATGATCATGCCTAGATATTCTCATAACTATGCTCAGTTCTGTCAATTGCTCAACAGTAATTTGTTCACCCACCGTAGAATACTTATGCTCTTGAGAGAAGCCACTAGTGAAACCTATGGCGCCCGGGTCTATTCTCATCATATCAATCTCCATCACTTTAATCTTGCTTTGCTTTTTTACTTTGCCTTTTACTTTTCACTTTGCATCTCTATACCAAAAATACCAAAAATATTATATCTATCAGATCTCACTCTCGTAAGTGACCGTGAAGGGATTGACAACCCCTAATCGCGTTGGTTGCGATTAGCTATCGTTTTGTGCAGGTACGAGGGACTTGAGCGTGGCCTCCTACTGGATTGATACCTTGGTTCTCAAAAACTGAGGGAAATACTTACGCTACTCTGCTGCATCATCCTTTCCTCTTCGGGGAAATCCAAAGCAAGCTCAAGAGGTAGCATTATCTTGGTATAGATTTCACCTAAAGCCTTCCCTAAGGAATGTTTCTATTGTGGTGCTTATCAATAATCCTAGTTTCCTCCTATTCTCGCAATGAAATAAGTTTTCATCTCTTCGTTGCTCTCAAGCAAGCAATTGATTCCGTTAGTGGTAGAATTTCACCTCAGTTTTGAGATGTTTTCCATAAACCCACTACAAGCTTATTCGTTTCATTGTTGGTTTTTCCAACAACTCCATTTTAACCTTCTTGGAAGGGTGCTTTCCTAGTTCATTGGTGGCAGAAGGTGACTTTTTCTTCTCCTTTCTGTGATTCCAATGATATATCTTCTATTCTTCCTTCCGGAGGCATTGTGATGTTGGTCTCTTTGCTCATCATCTCAAATTATGAGGATCATTTTCTTTTCGTGCTTACCCATTTAACCGGAGTGTTGTATCATCTCTGCTCAAGTTCTTTTCATCTTATCAAGTCTTGCATCTCTTTTCAGTCGGAGTGCTGCCCAAATTATATCATTCTTATTCCTTCTCCATCTCGTTTCAACCGGAGTGCTCGCATGTACTTCTTGGCCATTGCAACCCTTTTTCTTATGCCTTTCAACCTACAAGGTTCTAGTAATGTTCCTTGTTCCTCTTTTCTAACAGAGTGTTTTCAACTTTGTTCATCTTCGTTGTATTCTTTATTTCAATTTGTTCAATCTCTCAAGGTTAGTGGTTTCACTCGTTTGTCCAAGAAGCAACTTAGTTTACCTCTCCTCTTCCTTTTCTGCTTCTCTCCGGTGCCATCCTAGATCTCGGGACGAGATCCTCTTGTAGTGGTGGAGTGTTGTGACGCCCCGAGTCCGATGCGCCAGGTGTCTTCCAGTTATTCATTGTTGTTGCCTTGTCATTGCTTGCGTGTTGCATCTTGCCATGTCATCGTCCACATTGCATCATCATGTTTTCAAAACTTGCATCCGTTCGGGTCTCCCAGTTCTTTCCGTTGTCCGTTCTGAGCCCAGACACACTTGCACGCACCCGCGTCATGTCCGAAATAGTATTTTATAAGTGGCCGGAAAATGTTCTTGGAATGGGATGAAAGTTCGCATGCGGTGTTGTTATGTTGTCAGTAGGTTCCTTGCCAAGTTTTATCGCATTCGGAGTTCTTTTGATGCCTCAACGAATAACTATAGCGGCACCGCTGCCGGTCATACGTCGGGCGTTTTCGGTCTCCGGAAACCGTTGCCGGGCTGCTATTCTCTTCTCTCCTCTCAGCCCGAGGCCTTCTGCACATCCACAATCAGACCACCTACTTATCCCCTCTGCTCCGGACCGTCCGATCGAGATCCGATACCCGAAAACAGATGAAAACCCCTCCTAACCCTAACCCTAACCTTCCCTATTTATAAACCCCTCTCTCCTTTTTTGGCCTCCTACATAGCCCCTCCTCAATTTCCGCAGCCAGCCGCCGCTCCCTCCTCATTTTCAGCGCCGGTGCGCTCCCGCGTCGCCACTTGGTGCCACCACCACCGTGCCCCGGCCTATCCCGCAGCGCCACCTCGCGCACCAGCGCCTCAGCAAGCCACGGCCCGCGTGAGCCCATCGGGCCCCGACTGCGTCGCCTCCCACTCCCTCGCTCCCGATCTGGATCGGGAGGAGCTGAGCTCCTTTGCCCCAGCATCGCCCGACCTCCGGCAGCCGCGTCGGCGAGCTCAGCGCCGGACCCGCGTCCAGTCAGGCCAGTGCCCCGTCGCCGTCTCCTTCTCCTCTCCTTTTTCCATTCCTCTTGCTCTCCCGAGCTCATCTCTCTCTGCCTCCCGTTCTGCAGTTCGTCAGGGGACCGCTGGAGTTTGCCGCTGCCACCCCAAGTCGCCGTCGCCCCTCCTCCGGCTGGATCCGGACCCCTTTGCATCGGATCCACCCATTCCCACCAACTCGCCCCGGATCCGAGTCTCCGTCGCTCGCCTGTGACGTGCATGGCGCCGCCGCGCCTCTGCTCGATCCCGCGTGCGTTCACTGGTGTGGTCGACCGCGTGGGCCCCGCAAGCCAAGGCCCATCCGCGACCTACTGCGGCCCAATCTAGCTCCGCCTCTCCCCTCGGCCCAGCTCCACTTTCGGCCTGATGGGCCCCAAGGTGAGCAGACCCCCTCCAACCCCTTGTGCAGTGTTGGGCCACCAGATTCGGCCTGACTCATGTTTTTTCCCCGCGAAGCGATTTACTAATTATTCCAGAGAGTGCAGTTTTACAGAAAAGTCCCCCTAGTTCATGCATTTAATAACTCACAAATGGTGCATCAGATTAAAATGATTTTTATATATGAAAAATGACTAGAATTTCATCTAGTTTCACAATATCCAACTTTCATGCATGTTTGAAATGTTTAAATTGTTGTTTGCATATATTTTGCTTAATTTCCATGCTAAAATGATTTATTCCATAACTAAATAACCGTAGCTCCAAATTAAATAAACTTTATATGTAAATGGGGTAGAAAAATGCCTAGTTTAACATGGAGCACCCATCTTGCATGTTTAACAACTCTAAAATATGCTTTAGGACAGAAAAGTAACAAATCTAAAATATGCACATGAGGATTTTCCGGACTTGTTGCTTGTTGTTCCGGCCTCATTTAAACTTGCCTAGATATGTAGTTTTATTATGCTTCACCTGTTGCCATGTTTAACAGCATTTAATATTGTTGGGTACATAAATGAGAGTGAACTAAATGTTTGAATGTGGTCTTCCGTCAATATGCAACTCGTTGCATATTGAGCTCCACCCAATTTGTAGTATTGTTTGTGCACTTTGCCATGCCATGCCTCATTAAACCGGACATGCATCATACTTGGTTGTGCATCATGCCATGTTTATGTGATGGTTGTTTACTATGTTGCTTGCTTTTTTCCGGGTTGCTTCTCTCATTAGCTTCGGTTTTGTTCCAGAGTTGTGAGGATTCGTTCGACTACGTTGGTTCGTCTACTTCATGGACTCGTTCTTCTTCCTTGCAGGATCTTAGGCAAGATGACCATACCCTCAAAATCACTTCTATCTTTGCTTGCTAGTTGTTCGCTCTATCGCTATGTCGCGCTACCTACCACTTGTTATATCATGCCTCCCATATTGCCATGTCAAGCCTCTAGCCCACCTTCCTAGCAAACCGTTTTTTGGTTATGTTACCGCTTTTGCTCAGCCCCTCTTATAGCGTTGCTAGTTGCAGGTGAAGCTGAAGTTTGTTCCATGTTGGAACATGGTTATGTTGGGTTATCACAATATCTCTTATTTAATTAATGCATCTATATACTTGGTAAAGGGTGGAAGGCTCAGCCTTATGCCTGGTGTTTTGTTCCACTCTTGCCGCCCTAGTTTCCGTCATACCGGTGTTATGTTCCTTGATTTTGCGTTCCTTACGCGGTTGGGTGTTATGGGAACCCCTTGACAGTTCTCTTTGAATAAAACACCCCCAGCAAGGCCCAACCTTGGTTTTACCATTTGCCTCACCACATCCTATACCTTTCCCTTGGGAGTAATTAACCCGATGGTCATCTTTATTTTAACCCCCCGGGCTAGTGCTTCTCTAAGTGTTGGTCCGAACCGAGCTGCCCACAGGGCCACCTCGGGGAAACTTGAGGGCTGGTTTTACTCGTAGCTAGTCTCTTCCGGTGTCGCCTTGAGAACGAGATACATGCGACTCCTATCGGGATTGTCAGCACATCGGGTGGCTTTGCTGGTCTTGTTTTACCATTGTCGAAATGTCTTGTAACCGGGATTCCGAGACTGATCGGGTCTTTCCGGGAGAAGGAATATCCTTCGTTGACCGTGAGAGCTTGTGATGGGCTAAGTTGGGACACCCCTGCAGGGTATAAACTTTTGAGAGCCGTGCCCGCGGTTATGTGGCAGATGGGAATTTCTTAATATCCGGTTGTAGAGAACTTGACACTTTACTTAATTAAAATGCATCAACCGCGTGTGTAGCCGTGATGGCCTCTTCTCGGCGGAGTCCGGGAAGTGAACACGGTCTTGTGTTATGCTTGTACGTAAGTAGTTTCAGGATCACTTCTTAATCACTTCTAGCTTCTCGACCGTTGCGTTGCTTCTCTTCTCGCTCTCATTTGCGTATGTTAGCCACCATATATGCTTAGTGCTTGCCGCAGCCCCACCTGATTACCTTACCCTACCCATAAGCTTAAATAGTATTGATATCGCGGGTGTGAGTTTGCTGAGTCCTTGTAACTCATAGATACTTCCAACAGTTGCAGGTGCCGATGATACCAGTGCAGGTGGCGCAACCGCACTCAAGTGGGGGCTCGATGAAGATCTTAATCGTTATTATGTGTCTTTTCCGGATGATCAGTAGTGGAGCCCAGTTGGGACGATCGGGGATCTAACATTTGGGGTTGTCTTCTTTTACGTTGGTTACGTAGTCGGACCTTGATTGTACTCTGGATGATGTATGTTTAACTTGTATTTGTGTGAAGTGGCGATTGTAAGCTAACTCGTTATCCCTTTCTTATTCAGTACATGGGATTGTGTGAAGATTACCCCACTTGCGTCTAAACCAACATGCGGCTATGCCTCTAAGTCATGCCCCGACACGTGGGAGATATAGCCGCATTGTGGGCGTTACTAGTTGGTAATGAGAGCCATCCCCGACTCAGGAGCCCCCTGCTTAATCGAATCGTTGACATTGTTGAGTCTAGAACAAAATGTTTTGAGTCTTAGAATTATATATATCGGAGAGTAGAATTATTTTTACTCCATGGTCCCTTTCTCGCTCTGGTGAGGCCTCCTGACGTACACGATGCGCGTGGGAAATGGTTCCAAAGTCGATGTGATCGCCGTCGTCACGCTACCTCTACATCTACCTTCAGGATTAGTTTTAGACCTGAATAATTGTTATTTGGTGCCGGCGTTAAGCATGAACATTATATCTGGATCTTGTTTGATGCGAGACGGTTATACATTTAAATAAGAGAATAATGGTTGTTCTATTTATATGAACTAGCAGGGGTGATCCGCGCATTTGCGCGGCTAGATTTGTTATCACATTGTCAAATTTTAGGTCAACCAATACATTATATTTGACTATGGGATTTCTTCTCAACACGGTGCACACCTTGAGAAATTAGACACCAAAAATAGCACGGCAATCTGAGTATTTTATATATTTTAGAGAAATTTCAAATGAGAATCAATTGAAATATTGATGGCTCATAAAAACATCGTGCACTTCCCTTCCACATTTCTTATCAATAGTGGTATTGTAGTTAGATTCTATTAGGAGACGCCATGCATCGAAATGCATCAACATATGGGTATTACTCTAATATTCTATGATGCTTGCCTATTAATGTTATGTATCCATATTCACCAAGATTTAGTAAAACATTATATGTATGTATGCATGCATGCATTCAAACATTATATGTATGCATGCATGCATGCATGCATCCATGTATGTATGTATGTATGTATTTTCTAGAACATTTTTTCATTTTGTCCCATCATCATAGCTTATTCTTACCGACCGAGGCAATGTCATGTTGGTACGAATTACAATTTTATTATATATATGAACATACTTTCATAGGAAATTTACTCCCTATATTCAATTAAAAAATGATTTTACGTATCTCAATCTAGCGCCAATATTTGGTATACTGAAATCAATTTTCTCGTTTGAAAAAAAACCAATTTTCTTCTTTTGTCCATATATTATCATACCCGTGTATGTTGACTATCTAAATAACCCATGCACATCCACATATACTTTTTAACACACATTTTAGTTTTAGGTTTAAGCTGGTATGTATAATTTTTTCATATAGAAGTGTAGTGTGTGTGTGTGTGTGTCTAATCATATATATGAAAAAACTTAAACAATACATTTACTATCGATCTAATCAATAAAAACGGATTGTGTGTATGTATCTAGTGCCAGTATTTAATATTGATACCTCAAAAATAATAACAATAGTATATTGAAATCCATCAAGTCCTCTAAAAAAACTCCCTATATTCAATTAAAAAATGATTTTACGTATCTCAATCTAGCGCCAATATTTGGTATACTGAAATCAATTTTCGCGTTTGAAAAAAAACCAATTTTCTTCTTTTGTCCATATATTATCATACCCGTGTGTGTTAACTATCTAAATAACCCATGCACGTCCACATATACTTTTTAACACACATTTTAGTTTTAGGTTTAAGCTCATATGTATAATTTTTTCATATAAAAGTTTAGTGTGTGTGTGTCTAATCATATATATGAAAAAACTTAAACAATACATTTACTATCGACCTAATCAATAAAAACGAATTGTGTGTATGTATCTAGTATTCTAGTGACAGTATTTAGTATTGATCCCTCAAAAATAATAACAATAGTATATTGAAATCCATCAAGTCTTCTAAAAAATCAATTCATGGCTAGCTAACCTGGCTAGCAGCCACGTACCGACCAAACCTATTTAATTTCCTAACTGCTGACGTCATTAGCCACGTACCGACCAAACCTATTTAATTTCCTAACTGCTGACGTCATTGCATGCAGTACTACAACTCCTAGATGCAATCGTTGTACAACTCCTACATACAACCGGACTGTGCTCTTTTGTTTTAGTAGGACTGCGCTCCTTTTTTAGGGCCTTTTTTTAATTGGATTGCCTTCTTTGCCACAACCGGATTGCACCAGATTTAGAAATCCATCACGACTTTGTGTATGTCAATGTGGCTTTACCTGGCACGTATCAGATCATGTTAAGTTTTTGCATAACTTTTAGATCTTTTAATCTCAATCGTTAAAATTTAAATCAATGGATTATATAATTTTAACCTTTGTGGATCAATATCTTGTCTCGTTTGACTCTTGTTTTAATTATATAATAGATAATATCTTTTATGGTCATGCACCCTTGATGAGTGGTCTATTTTTGCTAAACCTCGATAGTAGTGATACACATATTCATAGTATTGAAGCCAAAAGATATAAGTTTAATAATTATTGTGCAACTTATTTGTGGCACTGCCATTTAGGTCATATTGGTGTAAAGCGCATGAAGAAACTCCATGCTGATGGACTTTTGGAATCACTTGATTATGAGTCACTTGATGCTTGCGAACCATGCCTCATGGGCAAGATGACTAAGACTCCGTTCTCTGGAATGATGGAACGAGCAACAGGCTTATTGGAAATTATACATATTGATGTATGCGGTCCGATGAGTGTTGATGCTCGTGGCGGGTATCGTTATTTTCTGACCTTCATAGATGATTTGCACAGATATGGGTATATCTACTTGATGAAACATAAGTTTAAAACATTTGAAAAGTTCAAAGAATTTCAGAGTGAAGTGAAAAATCATCGTAACAAGAAAATTAAGTTTCTACGATCTGATCGTGGAGGAGAATATTTGAGTTATGAGTTTGGTCTTCATTTGAAACAATGCGGAATAGTTTCGCAACTCACGCCATCTGGAACACCACAGCGTAATGGTGTGTCCGAATGTCATAACCGCACTTTATTAGATATGGTGCGATCTATGGTGTCTCTTACTGATTTACCGCTATCGTTTTGGGGTTATGCTTTAGAGACGGCTGCATTCACTTTAAATAGGGCACCATTGAAATCCTTTGAGACGATACCTTATGAACTATGGTTTGGCAAGAAACCCAAGTTATCGTTTCTTAAAGTTTGGGGTTGTGATGCTTATGTGAAAAAGCTTCAACCTGATAAGCTCGAACCCAAATCGGAGAAATGTGTCTTCATAGGATACCCAAAGGAGACTGTTGGGTACACCTTCTATCACAGAACCGGAGGCAAGATATTTGTTGCCAAGAATGGATCCTTTCTAGAGAAGGAGTTTCTCTTGAAAGAAGTGAGTGGGAGAAAAGTAGAACTTGATGAGGTAACTGTACCTGCTCCCTTATTGGAAAGTAGTTCATCACAGAAATCAGTTTCAGTGATTCCTACACCAGTAAGTGAGGAAGCTAATGATGATGATCATGAAGCTTCTGATCAAGTTACTACCGAACCTCGTAGGTCAACCAGACTAAGATCCACACCAGAGTGGTACGGTAATCCTATTCTGGAAGTCATGTTACTTGACCATGAGGAATCTACGAACTATGAGGAAGCGATGATGAGCCCAGATTCCGCAAAATGGCTTGAGGCCATGAAATTTGAGATGGGATTCATGTATGAGAACAAAGTGTGGACTTTAGTTGACTTACCCGATGATCGGCAAGCCATTGAGAATAAATGTATCTTCAAGAAGAAGACTGACGCTGACGGTAATGTTACTGTCTGCAAAGCTCGACTTGTTGCGAAAGATTTTCGACAAGTTCAAGGAGTTGACTATGATGAGACCTTCTCACGCGTAGCGATACTTAAGTCCGTCTCGGTAATGCTCATCACTATAAGCCTTGCAAGCAATGTGACTAATGAGTTAGTTGCGGGATGATGCATTACAGAACGAGTAAAGGGACTTGCCGGTAACAAGATTGAACTAGGTATTGAGATACCGACGATCGAATCTCGGGCAAGTAACATACCGATGACAAAGGGAACAACGTATGTTGTTATGCGGTTTGAAAGATAAAGATCTTCATAGAATATGTAGGAACCAATATGAGCATCCAAGTTCCGCTATTGGTTATTAACCGGAAGTGAGTCTCGGTCATGTCTACATAGTTCTCGAACCCATAGGTCCGCACGCTTAACGTTTGATGACGATCGATATTATGAGTTTATATGTTTTGATGTACCGAAGGTAGTTTGGAATCCCGGATGTGATCGCAGACATGATGAGGAGTCTCGAAATGGTCGACACATAAAGATCACTATATTGGAAGGCTATGTTTGGACATCGGAAGGGTTCCGAATGAGTTCGGGCATTTACCGGAGTACCGGGGGGGGGGGTGTTACCGGAACCCCCTGGGGAGTTATTGGGCCTTAATGGGCCTTAGTGGGGAGAGCGAGGGGCGGCTAGGGTAGGCCGCGCGCCCCCTCCCCCTTGGGTCCGAATTGGACTAGGGAAGGGGGGCGGCAGCCCCTTTCCTTCTCCCTCTCTCCTCCTTCCCTCTTCTCCTACTCCAACTAGGGAAAGGGGGAATCCTACTCCCACCAGGAGTAAGACTCCCCCCTTGGGCGCGCCATGAGAGGGACGGCCCTCCCCTCCTCCACTCCTTTATGTACGGGGGAGGGGGGCACCCCATAGACACACTAGTTGATTGTTTAGCCGTGTGCGGTGCCCCCCTCCATAGATTTCCACCTCGGTCATATCGTTGTAGAGCTTAGGCGAAGCCCTGCGTCAGTAACTTCATCATCACCGTCATCACGCTGTCGTGCTGACGAAACTCTCCCTCAACCATAGTTGGATCTAGAGTTCATGGGACGTCACCGAGCTGTACGTGTGCAGATCGTGGAGGTGCCGTACCTTCGGTGCTAGGATCGGTCGGATCGTGAAGACGTACGACTACATCAACCGCGTTGTCATAACGCTTCCGCTTACGGTCTACGAGGGTACATGGACAACACTCTCCCCTCTTGTTGCTATGCATCACCTAGATGGATCTTGCGTGTGCGTAGGATTTTTTTTGAAATTACTGCGTTCCCCAACAAACAAGAATTAACTTGCATAGGAAGGTAAAACAAGCATAACTTCAAGATTTTCAACACGGAGAGGAAATTTGATATTTTTGCAACTCCTACAAGCATATATTCCTCCCTCATAATAATTTTTAGTGCAAAATGAATGAATTCAACAATATACCCATCACATAAAGCATTATTTTCATGATGCACAAGCATAGAAATTTTACTACTCTCCACATAAGCAAAATTCTTCTCATTCATAGTAGTGGGAGGAGAAAATTCAAAAAAATAGCTATCATGGGACTGAAAATTAAAATCAAGATGACAAGTTCCATGGTTATAATTGTTCTTTATAGGATACGTGTCATCACAATAATCATCATAGATAGGTGGCATGCTTTCATCATAGTAAATTTGCTCATCAAAACATGGGGGACTGTTAACCCACAAGTATAGGGGATCGCAACAGTTTTCGAGGGTAGAGTATTCAACCCAAATTTATTGATTCGACACAAGGGGAGCCAAAGAATATTCTCAAGTGTTAGCAGCTGAGTTGTCAATTCAACCACACCTGGAAACTTAATATCTGCAGCAAAGTGTTTAGTAGCAAAGTAATATGATAGTAGTGGTAACGGTAGCAAAAGGTAACGATAGCAAAAGTAATGTTTTTGGTATTTTGTAGTGATGATAGCAATAGCAACGGAAAAGTAAATAAGCGAAGAACAATATATGGAAAGCTCGTAGGCAATGGATCGGAGATAGAGAATTATGCCGGATGCGGTTCATCATGTAACAGTCATAACCTAGGGTGACACAGAACTAGCTCCAATTCATCAATGTAATGTAGGCATGTATTCCGAATTCTCTTTATTGATATAAAAATTCCTCACAAAGTTTCGTTCCATTCCGAGAACGTTTATATCTGCACAAAAACAACACCATGGTAGTTCTGCTAAAAGCAGCGTTAGTCTGGGGTTAGTTTCATTCAAATCATGCAAATTAGAGTCGAAAACAAGAGGAAAAGCGTCAGGAAAAGTAGATATGTTGGAGACGTATCGACTCCCCCAAGCTTAAACCTTTGCTTGTCCTCAAGCAATTCAGTTGATAAACTAAAATTGATAAAGAAAAACTTTTACAAACTTTGTTTGCTCTTATTGTTGTAAATATGTAAAACCAGCATTCAAGTTTTCAGCAAAGATTATGAACTAACCATATTCACGATAACGCATAGGTCTCATGTTTACTCATATCAATGGCATACTCAACTAGCGAGCAATAATAATAAATCTCGGATGACAACACTTTCTCGAAACAATCATAATATGATATAACAAGATGGTATCTCGCTAGCCCTTTCTGAGACCGCAAAACATAAATGCAGAGCACCTTTAAAGATCAAGGACTGACTAGACATTGTAATTCATGGTAAAAGAGATCCATTCAAGTCATACTCAATGTAAACTAATAGTAACAAATGCAAATGACAGCGGTGCTCTCCAACTGGTGCTTTTTAATAAGAGGATGATGACTCAACATAAAAGTAAATAGATAGGCCCTTCGCAGAGGGAAGCAGGGATTTGTAGAGGTGCCAGAGCTCGGTTTTGAAATAGAGGTGAATAATATTTTGAGCGGTATACTTTCATTGTCAACATAACAACCAAGAGATGGCGATATCTTCCATGCTACACACATTATAGGCGGTTCTCAAACAGAATGGTAAAGTTTATACTCCCCCTCCACCAACAAGCATCAATCCATGGCTTGCTCGAAACAACGAGTGCCTCCAACTAACAAGAGTCCTAGGGGGAGTTTTGTTTGCAATTATTTTGATTTAGTTTGCATAAAGCATGGGACTGGGCATCCCGGTGACCAGCCATTTTCTCGTGAGTGTGGAGTGGAGTCCACTCCTCTTGAGAATAACCCGCCTAACATGAAGATACGGACAGCCCTAGTTGATACATGAGCTATTCGAGCATACAAAACAGGATATTTATTTGAAGGTTTAGAGTTTGGGACATACAAATTTACTTGGAACGGCAGGTATATACCGTATATAGGTAGGTATGGTGGACTCATATGGAATAACTTTGGGGTTTATGGAGTTGGATGCACAAGTAGTATTCCCGCTTAGTACAGGTGAAGGCTAGCAAAAGACTAGGAAGCGACCAGCTAGAGAGCGACAACAGTCATGAACATGCATTAAAATTAATCAACACCGAATGCAAGCATGAGTAGGATATAATCCACCATGAACATAAATATCGTGAAGGCTATGTTGATTTTGTTTCAACTACATGCGTGAACATGTGACAAGTCAAGTCACTTAAATCATTCAGAGGAGGATACCACCCTATCATACCACATCACAACCATTTTAATAGCATGTTGGCACGCAAGGTAAACCATTATAAGCTCCTAGCTAATCAGGCATGGCACAAGAAACTATGATCCCTAGTTGTCATTGCAAACATGTTTATTCATAATAGGCCGAATCAGGAACGATGAACTAATCATATTTACAAAAACAAGAGAGGTCGAGTTCATACCAGCTTTTCTTATCTCACTCAGTCCATCATATATCGTCATAATTGCCTTTCACTTGCATGACCAAATGATGTGGATAATAATAATAGTGCACGTGCATTGGACTAAGCTGGAATCCGCAAGCATTCAATAAACAGGAGAAGACAAGGCAATATGGGCTCTTTTGTCAGATCAACAATAATGCATTTAAGAGCCACTTCAACAATTTAATCATGGTCTTCTCCTATCGACCCCCAAAGAAAAGAAATAAAACTATTTAGACGGAAAAGCTCCCAACAAGCAAAAAGAAGAATAGGAAATCTTTTTGGGTTTTCTTTTTAATTACTACTACAAGCATGGAAATTATAACTAGCTAAAAGCTACAACTAATTTTTTTTCTTAAGGTTTATTAAGCACACAAGAAGAAAGCATAAAAAGGAAAATAAACTAGCATGGTGTTGGGGAACGTAGTAATTTCAAAAAAATTCCTACGCACACGCAAGATCATGGTGATGCATAGCAACGAGAGGGGAGAGTGTTGTCCACGTACCCTCGTAGACTGAAAGCGGAAGCATTAGCACAACGCGGTTGATGTAGTCGTACGTCTTCACGATCCGACCGATCAAGTACCGAACGCACGACACCTCCGAGTTTAGCACACGTTCAGCCCGATGACGTCCCTCGAACTCCGATCCAGCCGAGTGTTGAGGGAGAGTTTCGTCAGCACGATGGCGTGGTGACAATGATGATGTTCTACCGACGCAGGGCTTTGCCTAAGCATCTCTACAGTATTATCGAGGTGGACTATGGTGGAGGGGGGCACCACACACGTCTAAAAGATCAAATCAATTGTTGTGTCTTTGGGGTGCCCCCTGCTCCCGTATATAAAGGAGCAAGGGGGGAGGTGTGGCCAGCCAGGAGGAGGTGCGCCAGGAGGAGTCCTACTCCCACCGGGAGTAGGACTCCCTCCCTTCCTTGTTGGATTAGGAGAAGGGGGGAAAGAGGAGGGAGAGAGGAAGGAAAGGGGGGCGCCGCCCCCTTCTCCTTGTCCTATTCAGACTAGGGGGGAAGGGGCACGCGGCCCTGCCCTGGCCGCCTCTTCTCTTCTCCACTAAGGCCCACTATGGCCCATTAATCCCTCGGGGGGTTCCGGTAACCCCTCGGTACTCCAGTAAAATCCCAATTTCACCCGGAACACTTCCGATATCCAAATATTGGCTTCCAATATATCAATCTTCATGTCTCGACCATTTTGAGACTCCTCGTCATGTCCGTGATCACATCCAGAACTCCGAACAACCTTCGGTACATCAAAACTCATAAACTCATAATATAACCATCATCGAAACTTTAAGCGTGTGGACCCTACGGGTTCGAGAACTACGTAGACATGGCCGAGACACGTCTCCGGTCAATAACCAATAGCGGAACCTGGATGCTCATATTGGCTCCCACATATTCTACGAAGATCTTTATCGGCCAGACCGCATAACAACATACGTTGTTCCCTTTGTCATCGGTGTGTTACTTGCCCGAGATTCGATCGTCGGTATCTCAATACCTAGTTCAATCTCGTTACCAGCAAGTCTCTTTACTCGTTCCATAATACATCATCCCACAACTAACTCATTAGTTGCAATGCTTGCAAGGCTTAAGTGATGTGCATTACCGAGTGGGCCCAGAGATACCTCTCTGACAATCAGAGTGAGAAATCCTAATCTCGAAATACGCCAACCCAACAAGTACCTTCGGAGACACCTGTAGAGCACCTTTATAATCACCCAGTTACGTTGTGACGTTTGGTAGCACACAAAGTGTTCCTCCGGTAAACGTGAGTTGCATAATATCATAGTCATAGGAACATGTATAAGTCATGAAGAAAGCAATAACAACATACTAAATGATCAAGTGCTAAGCTAACGGAATGGGTCAAGTCAATCACATCATTCTCCTAATGATTTGATCCCATTAATCAAATGACAACTCATGTCTATGGTTAGGAAACTTAACCATCTTTGATTAACGAGCTAGTCAAGTAGAGGCATACTAGTGACACTATGTTTGTCTATGTATTCACACATGTATTATGTTTCCGGTTAATACAATTCTAGCATGAATAATAAACATTTATCATGAAATAAGGAAATAAATAATAACTTTATTATTGCCTCTAGGGCATATTTCCTTTAGTCTCCCACTTGCACTAGATTCAATAATCTAGATCACATCACCATGTGATTAACATCGATAGTTCACATCATCATGTGATTATCACCCATAGTTCACATCGCCATGTGACCAACACCCCAAGGGGTTTACTAGATTCAGTAATCTAGTTCACATCGCTATGTGATTAACACCCAAAGAGTACTAAGGTGTGATCATGTTTTTCTTGTGAGAGAATCTTAGTTAACGGGTCTTTTACATTCAGATCCGTTATGTATTTTGCAAAAATCTATGTCTACAATGCTCTGCACGGAGATACTTTAGCTAATTGCTCCCACTTTCAATATGTATCCAGATTGAGACTTAGAGTCATCTGGATCAGTGTCAAAACTTGCATCGACATAACCCTTTACGACGAACCTTTTGTCACCTCCATAGAGAAACATATCCCTGTTCCACTAAGGATAATTTTGACCGCTATCCAGTGATCTACTCCTAGATCACTATTGTACTCACTTGCTAAACTCAGTGTAGGGTATACAATAGATCTGGTACAGAGCATGGCATACTTTATAGAAACTATGGCTGAGGCATAGGGAATGACTTTCATTCTCTTTCTATCTTCTGCCGTGGTCGGGCTTTGAGTCTTACTCAATTTCACACCTTGTAACACAGGTAGGAACTCTTTCTTTGACTGTTCCATTTTGAACTACTTCAAAATCTTGTCAAGGTATGTACTCATTGAAAAAACTTATCAAGCGTCTTGATCTATCTCTATAGATCTTGATGCTCAATATGTAAGTAGCTTCACCTAGGTCTTTATGTGAAAAACTCCTTTCAAATACTCCTTTATGCTTTCCAAAAAATTCTACATTATTTCCGATCAACAATATGTCATTCACATATATTTATCAGAAATGCTATAGTGCTCCCACTCACTTTCTTGTAAATACAGGCTTCACCACAAGTCTGTATAAAACTATATGCTTTGATCAACTCATCAAAGCGTATATTCCAACTCTGAGATGCTTGCACCAGTCCATAGATGGATCGCTGGAGCTTGCACATTTTGTTAGTACCTTTAGGATCGACAAAACCTTCTGGTTGCATCATATACAACTCTTCTTTAAGAAATCCATTAAGGAATGTAGTTTTGACATCCATTTGCCAGATTTCATAAAATGTGGCAGTTTGCTAACATGATTCGGACAGACTTAAGCATCTCTACGAGTGATAAAATCTCATCGCACTCAACACCTTGAACTTTGTCAAAACCTTTTTCGACAAGTCTAGCTTTGTAGATAGTAAGACTACTATCAGCGTCCGTCTTCCTCTTGAAGATCCATTTATTTTCTATGTCTTGCCGATCATTGGGCAAGTCAACCAAAGTCCACACTTTGTTCTCATACATGGATCCCATCTCGGATTTCATGGCCTCAAGCCATTTCACGGAATCTGGGCTCATCATCACTTCCTCATAGTTCATATGTTCATCATGGTCAATTAACATGACCTCCAGAACAGGATTACCTTACCACTCTGGTGCGGATCTCACTCTGGTTGACCTACGAGGTTCGGTAGTAACTTGATCTGAAGTTACATGATCATCATCCTTAGCTTCCTCACTAATTGGTGTAGGAGTCACAGGAATCGGTTTCTGTGATGAACTACTTTCCAATAAGGGAGCAGGTACAGTTACCTCATCAAGTTCTAATTTCCTCCCACTCACTTCTTTTGAGAGAAACTCCTTCTCTAGAAAGGATCCATTCTTAGCAACGAATATCTTGCCTTCGGATTTGTGATAGAAGGTGTAACCTATAGTTTCCTCTGGGTATCCTATGAAGACACATTTCTCCGATTTGGGTTCGAGTTTATCAGGTTGAAGCTTTTTCACATAAGCATCGCAACCCCAAACTTTAAGAAACGACAACTTTGGTTTCTTGCCAAACCATAGTTCATAAGGCGTCGTCTCAACGGATTTAGATGGTGCCCTATTTAATGTGAATGCAGCTGTCTCTAATGCATAACCCCAAAACGATAGTGGTAAATCGGTAAGAGACATCATAGATTGTACCATATCTAATAAAGTATGGTTATGATGTTCGGACACACCATTACGCTGTGGTGTTCCAGGTGGCGTGAATTGCGAAACTATTTCACATTGTTTCAAATGAAGACCAAACTCGTAACTCAAATATTCTCCTCCACGATCAGATCATAGAAACTTTATTTTCTTGTTATGATGATTTTCCACTTCACTCTGATATTATATGAACTTTTCAATGTTTCAGACTTATGTTTCATCAAGTAGATATACACATATCTGCTCAAATCATCTGTGAAGGTCAGAAAACAATGATACCCGCCGTGAGTCTCAACACCCATTGGTCCGCATACATCGGTATGTATTATTTCCAATAAGTCAGTGGCTCGCTCCATTTTTCCGGAGAACAGAGTCTTAGTCATCTTGCCCATGAGGCATGGTTTGCAAGCATCAAAATGATTCATAATCAAGTGATTCCAAAAGCCCATCAACGTGGAGTTTCTTCATGCGCTTTACACCAATATGACCTAAATGGCAGTGCCACAAATAAGTTGCACTATCATTACTAACTTTGCATCTTTTTTGGCTTCAATATTATGAATATGTGTATCACTACGATCGAGATCCAACGAACCATTTTCATTGGGTGTATGACCATAGAAGGTTTTATTCATGTAAACAGAACAACAATTATTCTCTAACTTAAATGATTAATCGTATTGCAATAAACATGATCAAATCATATTCATGCTCAACGCAAACACCAAATAACATTTATTTAGGTTTAACACTAATCTCGAAAGTATAGGGTGTGTGCGATGATGATCATATCAATCTTGGAACCACTTCCAACACACATCGTCACTTCACCCTTAACTAGTCTCTGTTCATTCTGTAACTCCCATTTCCAGTTACTACTCTTAGCAACTGAACCAGTATCAAATACCAAGGGGTTGCTATAAACACTAGTAAAGTACACATCAATATCAAATATAGCATTGTTCACTTTGCCATCCTTCTTATCCGCCAAATACTTGGGGCAGTTCCGCTTCCAGTGACCAGTCCCTTTGTAGTAGAAGCACTTAGTCTCAGCCTTAGGTCCAGACTTGGGCTTCTTCACTTGAGCAGCAACTTGCTTGCCATTCTTCTTGAAGTTCCCTTTCTTTCCCTTTGCCCTTTTCTTGAAACTAGTGGTGTTGTTAATAATCAACACTTGATGCTCTCTCTTGATTTCTACCTTCATCGATTTCATCATCATGAAAGGCTCGGGAATCGTTTTCATCATCCCTTGCATACTATAGTTCATCACGAAGTTCTACTAACTTGGTGATGGTGACTAGAGAATTCTGTCAATCACTATTTTATCTGGAAGATTAACTCCCACTTGATTCAAGCGATTATAGTACCCAGACAATCTGAGCACATGCACTACAAAAAAATACACTTCTGTGATGATACGTGTTTGTCACAGTAGGTCGTGTTTTTTGTCATGCATGTACATCCATGACGATTTTATGACAGAATCAAGATAGTCATACCTGTGCTGTCGTAGAAGTGTTCCATGACATTACCAAAATTATCATCACGGAAGTGTCCACTTCCATGACAATAAATCGCGCGTCACAAAAGTGCTTTCGTCAAGAGTGACCGACACGTGGCATCCACCGTAACGGAACGCCGTTAAGCTATCGGGTCTGGTTTTGGATCTGATAACCCGTTAACAGCCCGGACCAATGGGGATTTTCCACGTGTAAAATCATCATTGGCCACAGGAAGCACGTGTTGCCTCACCGTTGGGACAGATGTCATCCACTCATTGGACAGGAGGCGCCTATGATAGGTCGACATGTGGCACGGCCCAACAGTGGCCCATTCCGGTGAAAAAGGCCGTCCCAGTAAAAATTAGCAGGCCGGCCCATAAAAGGCCTCCTTGTGTCAGGTCCATTTAAGCCCACGGCCCATACGAGATGTGCCAATTCGGCCTGTCAACAGCCCGTTAAAGATTTTTCACCATTGCAGCCCATCGTCAGTTCGAGCCCGTTAACAGCCCGCTATATATTTGGGCTCAATATCGGCCCGATGAGATTTCGGCCTGTTAACGGCCCATTTAATGGATGGGCCAATTTTCAGGATGTACATCTTTTGGCCTTTTAGCGACCCATTTAAATGTTGGGCTAATTTCCGGCCTGGTGTGTCTTTCAGCCTGTTTACGACCCATAAATCTGATGGGCCATTTGTAGTCGGACTTGAGTTTCGGCCTTTTAGCGGCCCATTTAAATGTTGGGCCAATTTCTGGCCCGGTGTCACTTTCAGCCTGTTGACGGCCCATAAATCAGTTGGGCCATTTGTAGTCGGACCTGAGTTTTGGCCTTTTAGCGACCCATTTAAGTGTTGGGCCAATTCCCGGCCCTGTGTGCCTTTCGGCCTGTTAACGGACCATAAATGAGTTGGACCATTTGTAGTCGGACCTTAGTTTTGGCCTTTTAACGGCCCATGCACTTCATGGTCCAATACCAGCCCGGTTTCTCTTTCGGCCTGCTAAAGGCCCACAACACAGTTGGGCCGTTTACAATACAACCTGACTTTCGGCCTCTTAGCGGCCCATGCTCTTCATGGTCCAGTACAAGTCCGCTGTCTCTTTCGGCCTGCTAAAGGCCTACAGTATAGTTGGGCCATATGTAGCCCAAACTTAGTAACAGCCTGTTAACGGCCCGTGAAATAAATTGGGGCCACCTGTTGCCCGCTTCGATGTCGTCCTGTTAACGACCCGGGAGGTAAGAGGGCCGACCATTAACTTTCGGCCTAGTAACGGCCCATTAACTTAATGGGCCCAATAAAGTTCGTTCATGTCTTTAGGCCAAATTAGATAATTTGAGCCCATTACGATGAGCAATTACGCACAGGACCAACACCGATCAAGCAAAGGTACGGCATACAGGGAATAACGTTGCACATCCAGCATATATTACATGAAATTACATCCACTGGGCAAACAAAGATTGATGCCATTGCAAATAAATGAGCGGAACCTAACCATCTACAACGTCACAATCTGCAGCCTCAGCACAGATGACGCCCATAAGCATGTGGGCAAGTTCTTGCTGCTTTGCTACACTGTCTCTGAAAACATAGATCAGTTGTTGTGTCGCACGACTTTGCACCTCTGATTCATCCACCATTTCCATCATTGCTTCAGTCGTTAATTGGTTCACAAACATACATTTATTCCGTTGCATTCGAGACAGAGGATATTGAACAGATTCATATGGCGATTTGGTAGGCTTGTATTATTGATAGTGGAGAGTGTCTCGACCACTACATCATAACATAAATTAGGATGGGAACCAAACAAATTAATCAGGAGTTATTGCCATATTACCTGGCCTAGATTTACTGGAAAGAAACAATGGGGTTTCCTTGCTGTTTTCAGAGTTTGTCTTCTTATCTTCAGCAGCCTACACAAAATTAACACACTAGCATTGCTATCATTGGCCAAGTCAGATAATAGGAAAGCAACATTGACACAACGAATGTTTGGGCAACTAGCCTACACCAAATTAACACAATATGGCACAGCTATCATCAGCCAGGTAAGGTAATACGAAAGCAACATTGACACAATGAATGAATGGGCAACCAGAGAAGCACTATAATTTAGTAATGTGTGTGATATGAGATAGTACATTCATGCAGCTCAGTATGCAAAACTACCAGGCAGTTTTCCTTACAAAAATCAACATTGGCGCCTTTAACATTTTGCTACAACTAATTTTAGATCAAATAAAGGTTAGGTTCACGCTGATTAACAAAATACATGCTGATGTAAAAATATAGTGATATACAACAGGTACTTACATCTGCATTGGAGCACAGAGAATTCCCGCAAGATATTTTCCTCGAATACGATCCCAATGGAGGAAGTCTTGTATCGTTTAACCTTATTTTCTAAAAGAGAGATGGGTAAGAAACATGTAGAAAATATGATCAGAATGCTATAAAATTTCATGATGCGAGGATACACACACACTTCTTAGAATGGAGTTGACATTCTTTTGCTAGACTGGAGCGGACTAGTTCTTTGGCCATTGGAATCTGCTTATTATCAGTGGGAGTTGTGTTTCTCTGTGCTGGAGCAGTATCTATGAAAAATGGAGTTGGTTTATTATCTCCTAGCATTTGGATCTTTTGCAAAGACCTGGTTTGTAACCCTTCAGACTCTAACATAGCCGTCTTCCCCTTGCATGCCTTATATAGAAGAATGGTGATTCAGGTATAAAACATGCTACATCAGAGATGGAATAGGTACTGAAGAATAGAAAGGCATGACATATTGACATGTATTCCCTCCATCCAGAAATAAATGGATGGGTCTAGGCGTATTTCAGTTCTAGATACATCCAGTTTTATCCATTTCTGTGACATTTAATCTGGAAGGAGGGAGTATGATGTAAGAGCTAGGGATACGACGGGACAACCCAGTAAAAAAACACTAAAAACCCACTGCAGAACCAAAGTATTCAAACCCACTGATATGAGATAGTACACTCATGCAGCTCAGGATGCAAAACTACCAGGCAGTTTTCCTTGGAAAAATCAACATTGTGGCCTTTAATCATACATTTTGCTACAACTAAATATAGATCAGATAAAGGTTGGATTCACGCCGATTAAAAAAATACAGGCTGATGTAAAAATATAGTGATATACAACAGGTACTTACATGTACATTGGAGCACAGAGAATTCCTGCAAGAATCTTTCCTCATAAACGATACTATTGCAGAAATTCTTCTATCTGTTAAGATTATTTTCTAAAAGAGAGATGGGTAAGAAACATGTAGAAAATATGATCAGCATGCTATAAAATTTCATGATGCAAGGATATGCACACGCTTCTTAGAATTGAGTTGACACATTTTTGCTGGACTGGAGCGGACTAGTTCTTTGGCCATTGGAATCTGCTTATTATCAGTAGGAGTTGGGTTTCTCTGTGCTGGAGCAGCATCTATAAAAACTGGAGTTGGTTTATTATCTCCTGACGTTTGGATCTTTTGCAAAGGCCTTGTTTGAAACCCTTCAGATTCTAACATAGTCGTCTTCCCCTTGCATGCTGATACGTCTCCAACGTATCTATAATTTTTGATTGCTCCATGCTATATTATCTACTGTTTTGGACTATATTGGGCTTTATTTTCCACTTTTATATTATTTTTGGGACTAACCTATTAACCGGAGGCCCATCCCAAAATTGCTGTTTTTTGCCTATTTCAGTGTTTCGGATAAACAAAATATCAAACAGAGTCCAAACGGAATAAAATCTTCGGAAACGTGATTTTCTCACCGAACGTGATCCAGGAGACTTGTACCCTACTGCAAGGGATCAAAGAGGTGGTCACGAGGGTGGGGGGCGCGCCCCCCTGCCTCGTGGGCCCCTCGGTGCTCCACCGACGTACTCTTTCCTCCTATATATACACATGTACCCCCAAACAAATAGAGACGGAGCCAAAAAACCTAATTCCACCGCCGCAACTTTCTGTATCCACGAGATCCCATCTTGGGGCCTGTTCCGGAGATCCGCCGGAGAGGGCCGCATCATGGAGGGCTTCTACATCATCATAGCCTCTCCGATGAAGTGTGAGTAGTTTACCTCAGACATTCAGGTCCATAGTTATTAGCTAGATGGCTTCTTCTCTCTTTTTGGATCTCAATACAAAGTTCTCCCCCTCTCTCGTGGAGATCTATTCGATGTAATCTTCTTCTTTTTGCGGTGTGTTTGTTCAGACCAATGAATTGTGGGTTTATGATCAAGTCTATCTATGAATAATATTTGAATCTTCTCCGAATTCTTTTATGTATGATTGGTTATCTTTGCAAGTCTCTTCGAATTATCCGTTTGGTTTGGCCAACTAGATTGGTAGTTCTTGCCATGGGAGAAGTGCTTAGATTTGGGTTCGATCTTGCGGTGTCCTTACCCAGTGACAGAAGGGGAAGCAAGGCACGTATTGTATCGTTGCCATCGAGGATAACAAGATGGGGTTTATTTCATATTGCATGAATTTATCTCTCTACATCATGTCATCTTGCTTAAGGCGTTACTCTGTTTTTAACTTAATACTCTAGATGCATGCTGGATAGCGGTCGATGAGTGGAGTAATAGTAGTAGATACAGAATCGTTTTGATCTACTTGTCATGGACGTGATGCCTATATACATGATCATGCCTAGATATTCTCATAATTATGCACAATTCTATCAATTGCTCAACAGTAATTTGTTCACCCATCATAGAATACTTATGCTCTTGAGAGAAGCCACTAGTGAAACCTATGGCCCCCGGGTCTATTCTCATCATATCAATCTCCATTACTTTTATATTGTTTTGCTTTTTACTTTGCCTTTACTTTTTTACTTTGTGTCTTTATATCAAAAATACCAAAAATATTCTATCTATCGGATCTCACTCTCGTAAGTGACCATGAAGGGCTTGACAACCCCTAATCGCGTTGGTTGCGAGTAGCTATCGCTTTGTGCAGGTACGAGGGACTTGAGTGTGGGCTCCTACTGGATTGATACCTTGTTTCTCAAAAACTGAGGGAAATACTTACCCTACTCTGCTGCATCATCCCTTCCTCTTCGGGGAAAACCAACGCAAGCTCAAGACGTAGCACATGCCTTGTATAGAAGAATGGTGCTTTAATTATAAAACATGCGACATCAGAGAGATGGAATAGGTACTGAAGAATAGAAAGGCATGACATATTAACATGTATTCCCTCCATCCAGAAAAAATGGATGGGTCTAGGCGTATTTCAGTTCTAGATACATCCTTTTTATCCATTTCGGCAACATGTAATCCGGACGGAGGGAGTATGGTGTAAGAGCTAGGGATACGACAGGACAACACAACAAAAAAACACTAGTTGAATGTAAAACTGTATGCTAGCGGAATACGTACAGAAATAACTAAGGCAACATACACGTGTATGATTGGGAAAATAAGATGGCATTGCAACATAGCACTAGAACAACACTTCAATGTAAAAAAACATGGTATGGTAGACAGATGAAGTAAATACTGATGAATAACAATGCATAAGATATTCAGAAGCATGATGTCCAAATTAAGCAGATGGCATTGTGATAGAGTAGAATGACAGTCCTTGAATTTGAAAACATGTTATCATGAATGGAATAGGTACTGAAAAACAGGAAGGCATGACATATTTACATGCATGATCAGCATGCTAAGCACATGGCATTGCAACAGAGTAGATACACTCCAGGACATTATATGCATGTTGTACCCATATCACAGGCCAAGTTAGAGCAAGGACCTTGTGGGGTGAAGAGGATTCATCATCTTTCTGCAAGTCTTCTGAAGAACTGCCTTTACATGTTCCATCATATTGGGTATCATTGACATCAAGTTTATTGGCCTTTACATTGCTCCTTGAGGTTCTTGTGGATATATCAGTGTGTGCAATTATATCTGACATGCATGGAAGACAACTAGTAGTTAGATTTATGTAATGAGTGCCTGTAGGAGACGACATAAATAGTAGGACTGGGGTTAACTAGCAGCAACATGTCTCATAAACTAAAGGGAGAACACAGATGAAAGCTACAGAATATGTATCGTTTGTACTCGAGATTAACTAGATGGCACACAAAAGTATTAAAGAAAAACATAGGTAATACTAGAAGTGGTATAATACTATAATCACCAGCCTGTGGGATAGCATTGGCTGATGGATGATAACTATGGAACAACGTTACCTAAAGAACAAGTATCTTAGCTGAACTATGGAACAACGTTAACACCTGAACAAGACCCGTAAGAGATCAACATGAATATACAGTGAAATGTGATTATCTATTTTCCATGCTTAGATGAATAACAAAGCCATAAATGTTGCACACAAGTAAGATGAGGGTACAACCTATCTGGCTGCCATCCATAGGAGTGAGCATCATGTGCTAACTTGTCGATGGCCCTGCAGTTGTTGTGGCTGTCCATGTCGGGCACGCGCATTCAATGCAGGGAACTGTTGAGTGGGGACTATAGCTCCCTTCTGGTGTATGCTTCCCTTGTTGGAGCAGCTGCGGTGAGTCGAAAGACGGTGTGTCTGAAGATGCAGATAACGCATAATGTTAAGAACGACATATCTCTTTGACCTGAAGAAATACACTAAGAGATCAACAACAAGGTACGAGAGTGGTCACACGTCTATTGACTGAAGACTAAATTGGGGTCACACGATTTTGTTTTATTTTGGTACTGTCCGATCTACGCCGGGTGGCTGGCCGTCTTGTGCCTCCCGGCTGACACTGTTCGGAATCTTCCCCGAAGAGCCAGCGACCAACGGCAGAGCAGCCTGCCTCCGCCATCCGTGGCCCCGGCCAAAACCCCGCTCCCCGCCCCACCGCACTGTCGTGGTTGCGCCGCCCCCGGCCAATCCACAGACTCCCCGTCATCCAGATCCGGCGGCGGCAGTACCTTCAACCCACACAACTCTAAAAGATAGCCATCTAAGCGCTGCTTCCGCGGCGAACTTGCGGCCCCGCACCCTTACGTTAGACACCAGCCAACCGACAGCCTAGGAGCTCCGCCGCCTCGAGGGGTGCTGCTTCCCATTGGGAATCAATTGCCCCAGAAAAAAATTCAGACAACTGACGCCTAAATAAAGTGATTTGAGATGAGGGTGCGACCTATCTGGCGGCATGGTGAAGTAGGCAGGTCCCGCTGCCGAGTCAGTGAGGCCGGCGCGGTTGCGGTGGCGACCGGCGGCAGGGAAAGAGCGATGTCGCGACGGTCGATGGCTACGCGGAAGCAGCTCCAGGACTCTGGACGAATCTGAAGTTGGAGCCGCTCCGACGCCATGAACAACAGTGGGGGTGAATCGGCTCCGGTATGATTCACGCGGCCGTCGTCGAGGCAGCACCAGCAGCACGGAGTAAGAGGCACACGGCCCAGTGCACGACGGCAAATGGACAACGTCTCCGGCATTAGGGAGGAGGGCGGCTGTGAAATTGGTGCAGTGGGGGGTGCCATGGAGGTGGGGCTGAGGTTTCGCGGCTCGGGAGAAGGGAGCTTCCCGGGGAGAAGGTGATTTGGCGCCCACGAGGTATAAATGGGGGCGAGCGGGGGGAATTGGGAGGGGAGCGAAACCATGTCTTACGGATGCATTTGTCTAAAATGTGAGGGGGAGTTATAGTTCTACCCTTGCCTATAGGCTTCTCGGCTTGGGTCTGTGTACTGAGGGTCGGGGATAGTAGAGTAACTTTGCTTCTCCCCAAATAGTGGGCGGGAGCGATTTCGGGCGAGGAGGGTGTGTTTTGAACTATAGTGGGCGCGAGCGATTTCGGGCAAGGAGAGCATGTTTTGAAATAGTGGGCGCGAGCTATTTTGGGCGAGGAGAGCGTGTTTTGCCGACCATGGTTTATGAATTATTCAGCACATGTCATTTCGGCCGAGGAGAAGGCGCACTTGGATGAAGTTACGAACCTACCCTCGATGTAGAACGGGCAATTGATGCGTGTCCCACATAGGACGGTAATTTCGCGTCTCCCATTTATTTGCTCGGGCGAATTCCACCGAGCAGAGAGGATGTTTAACGGTTCGTTCAAATTTTGGGAGAACGAGCATCCACGTCTACCTTACCAAGTCGATTCGGATCAAATTTTGAAATATTAGCTTGCCACTTCTTTTCTAGATGGAGAGATGATGCTCGGGAGTAATGTGTTTTTACATGCTCGTTGCTAGCAATTTACTATATGACAAATAGTTGACCCACTCAAAAACGCGAATCAAAATCAAAATGAAATATCTCGATTCAATGAAATAGCTCGTTCAGTAGGTCAAAATAGTGAACTAAATCCAAAATTGAACACCTCAATCGAGTAGCATGTTGTACAGTATTATAGTACTCCATGAACATGTTGAAAGTCAAATTAATGAACTTGTTTGATATACGCATATATCTGTTCATGTGTGGATTGCAGACAATATGTTCTCCAATTTAAATATTTGAATGCAAGTTTATATCGAAACATGGTTTATATTAGTCTTTGACGCGTAAAACGCGACCTCCCCCTCTCCTAGACTCCTGTTCTCTCTCTCTCTCTCTCTCCGACAATCTTCAATTCTGTCGCACGCATCCGACACAAAAACCTTGTTGGTCCCTCTCCCTTTCTCTCCATCTCTCTCTCTCTTTGTGTGTGTGGGCGGGGGGGGGGGGTCTTTCTAGTTCACATGCATATATACACCATCTATAGGTCTCTCTCGCACACTATGTATGATACTCTAGCTAGTCCAAGCTAGATATCTTGGGTGCACTCATCGTACGCACATAAATTCCTGGCTCTTTGCCCGTAACTCTCTCACGCACCACTATGTCATCTCGGATCTCTTCCCCCCTCTCTCAAACTCTCCATCCACCTGGGTCACACATACACATGCATATCTCACTCGCACTCGATAGGCCCATCTAAAACTCTATCTCTCCCCCTCGTTCTCTCTCCATTTCACACGTGCACACACACAATCTCATGCCCAGCTAGCCAAGTATGATGGTCTCTCACTCAATTGTAGGCACACGCAGTCCCCACTATATGTATATGACTAGCTAATCTTAGTCTCCATCACAAACATGTGCATGGTCTATCTTGATTTCTCTTAGGGCATCTTTCTATCGCGCACGCACTCCCCCGATCTCCCACCCATATAGTCCCCTCATGATCTCGACGGGATCTCTCTATCACAAACACACCCTCTCTCCCTCCCCATGCATGCGTCCATGCCATCCATGTGTCCCTCTCGACCTTTGTTCCTTGTTGGATAGACCTCTATTGGACATGTGCTACAGGGGTGTCTCTCTCCGTTGCAAACAATCACACACTAGCTATCTTCGTGTATCTCCTCGCCTCGCTTTTCCATCTCGGAGATGCATGCGTGATATGTTCGCATAAGAAACGAAAAAACACACACTCTCTCTAATTTATCGTTTGTTGTCACTTTCTCTTTCACACACATACTCCTTTTGCACACTTAATCATTCTCCTTCACACACACTTGATCTGTCTTGACTGAGGCACTCTTCTCGGTCCATAGCATATAGATTTATTGAAAAGTCAAACATCACAAAGTTTGACCATGTACGTGGAGAAAAAACAATTACATCTAGTACGGCAAACATATACCATTAGATTCACCATGATATGTAGTTTTGTATGATGTATATTTGGTATTGTAGATATAAATAACATTTGCGTAAACCTGATCAAAGTTTCCAAAGTTTGACTTCTAATTTTTTTACATGCACTGCATTATCGAGCGGATGGGATATCTCTTTCCCCCTCTCAGCTATCTGACGCACCACTCAGCCTTATCAGGGCTCCTCAATCTCTCTCAAACTTTATTGGTCAGTTTGGTTCGTGACCTGACCCTCATGCCTTGATGGCCGGTACTGCCTGGTGTGGACGTGAGATGTAAAATATTTCTGCCTGGCTAGGCTTCTGTGGTGCTGAAGCGTTTGGTTCATGCCTGGGCCAGGTAAAGCATCAACGTCCCATCAATCGATCCATGCATCAATTATCTAATGCTAATATCCATCCATGTTGCTGTTAGCCTCGTGGCCACATGACCAGGCACGGCTAGGCGTTCGAAATCGGTCGCTTGGGCCAGGCTACTTGTAGTGTCTAGAGTTCAGCCAGGCTAATTAAAGTGCAAGGGAACCCAGGCCAGGCGGGCTTTCTTTTTCACATGGTAGCAACCAAACAAGCGTGCATGAAATCCAGCCACAACCCCAGGCCAGGCAAAAGATGCTCAGGACGCAAGCCAAACCGGCCTTATATCTCCCTAGTTCACACATACACATGTCTCGCTCGCGCTATACATATAGACCCATCCAACACTCTCCGCCCTTGTTCTCTCTCCATGTGACACGCACCCCCCTAAGTACCATAATCCCTCACTCCATCATAGGCGCAAGCACTCCCCCCCTCCTAAGTATGATTATCTCTTACTAGCCATCAGGAACACACGTATTGTCTCCTTCCATCCATACGTCTATCTCGATATCTCTCGGGGCATCTTCTATCGCGCACACACCTTGTCACTCGATCTCCCACCCATGTAGTCCCATCACGACCTCCAGCGGATCTCTCTATGACAAACATACACTCTCTCCTCCCCATGTCTGCATTTTGTCTGTACGTCTCTCTCGACCTCTCTCCCTTGTTTGTCAGACCCCTCTTGGCCACGTGCTAGGGGTCTTGCTCTCTCGGTTCCAAACAACCACACACTATCTCCTCACCTTACCTCCATTGTCGAAGATGCATGTGTGATATGTTTGCATAAGACACACACACTTTTTCTCTACTTTTATTGTGTGTTGTCCATGTCTCTTTCACACACGCACACACACTTTTTTCACTCACTCTCTCTCTCTCTCTCTCTATTTAGGGACTCTGTCACGTCCATAAGCATATGGATGTTTTGAAAAGTCAAACCTCAGAAAAGTTTGACCAGGTATATGTGGAGAAAAACATTTACATCTGGAACGATCATTAGATTCATCACAACATGTACTTACTTCATACTATCATTTATCTTTGGTATTGTAGATGTAAGTAATTTCTTTGTAAACTTGGTCAAAGTTTCAAAAGTTTGACTTAAAAAAATGTTGGCACTACATTATCGAACGGAGGGAGTAGCTCTTTCTCTCTCTCTCTGCTATCTCTCACGGGCCTCCCCTCTCACTCAAACTCTCTATACCGACAGATTATACGCTCACCGCGTCAACGTATAACTCCGTATATTGTTTAGTTGACCGGTCAACCAATCCACATGCTGCCTTGTTAGCTCGTGTACTGTATCTTCATGTGCTGGCCCATGTGGCAGTGGGTGAAAATAAGTAAACTAGAGACCCATCTGACACACGGTGAAGTAAACAAAGTTGAAACCACTCGGGGTAGCACCCCGCACGCTAGTAAATTGAGGGCGCATTGAGGACAAACTTCTTGCGCGCGAAGGACCCACTCGCGCACAATTCACCACTGCGCGGCAGCATGCACAGAAGGACGCACTCGCGCACACCCAGCACACAACACACACTAGCACACGTGTACACCGGCGTCGCCACTGATTGAGATGGACGGAGAGGCAGCCAACAAGTGGAGGCGGCTCTAGCCAAAACTGCATTCGGCGAGCCTGGACTTCATCAGCAGCCTCCCCGACGACATGCTGCTTGTCATCATCGGCCTCCTCCCGACCAAATCTGCTGTGCGGACCGCCCTGCTCTCCCGGTGGTGGCGCCCCCTCTAGCGTTGCGTCCCCCTCAACCTCACCGTCGACAGATGCCTCTGCGATGGGGATTGCAAACGCATGGCCGCAGTCTCCAAGATCCTTTCATCGCACCCTGGGCTAGCCAGATGCCTTGACATCCGCACGTTCAGTACCAACTACAAGGTCCAACCCAAGTTTGACGAGTGGTTCTTATCCCCGCCCTAGATCAGCTCGAGGAGCTCAGCTTTGAAGCTAGACGATGTCGCTCTCTACCGCCGTCCGCGCTCCGCCTCATGCCAACGCTGCGCCGCGCCAGCTTCAGCTCCTGCTATCTTCCCCATATTAATGTCGCGCCCGCCCTTCTTCTCCCTCAACTCAAGCAGCTCGACCTCTTCGACGTTGTCATCTCGAAGAAGGCTATGGAGCACCTACTCCGCAGCTGTACTACACTCGAGTACCTTCATCTTGAGCAGATCCACGGGTTCATTAGCCTCCACATTGCCTCGACGAATCTCCGATGGATTTATGTGTCTTGCTGGCCCCGCAACAAGACATCAATTGGGAAGAGATCACTCCAGTTGTTCCACGTTATGGTCATTGAGAATGCGCCTTTCCTGGAGAGATTGCTTGTATCAGATCTAGAAGGTCCAACAAAAATCAAGGTCATTGACGCGCCGAAATTGACAGCGTTGGTGTACTCGTCTGCCAAATTCTCCGAACTCTTTATTGGATCCGTAATCATTCAGGTACATCACTCATCTTCTTCTCCGTCTTCTTGAAATTCATATTTTTAAATTTCTTCTTGATGTATTTACGACCGTATTCCAGAAAATGATTCCCACAAGCTTGACCCAGTCCATGCGCACAGTGAAGATCTTAGCACTAAAATCTATCGGCCCCAATCTGGATCAAGTTGTTCGATTCCTTACATGCTTTCCGTGCACGGAGAAACTACTCATCGAGGTGAAACTTCTTTCCTATAAGTAAACGGTAATCACAACGTAGCTCAATTTTTTCATAATTTTCCCAAATTACGATGACAAGTGTAGTGTTCAAAACTGGATCTACGCACTGCACCGAAAGAAATGTTTTTAGTATTTTTTTCTCACGTGATCACCTGCATCATTTTTATGTTGTACTACTATAGTAGCCTAGGCTAGTCATAGTGGAAATTAACTTAGACTACTCCAGTAACTCTATTGTTACCCTAAGAGAAAGTACTACCTCCGTCCTGGTTTACTCTTCCAATTTTGTAGTATCAAAAATTGACCATAGATTTAACTGACAAAATGTTAATGCATGTCACTAAGAACTATATTGTTGGATTCGTATTTGAACATAATTTCAAATGGTGTAATTTTTAGTGACATGCATTGGCATTTTCTTAGGTAAATCTATGGTCAAAATTTTATACTAAATACGAGGTAGTATTCCCTCCGTCCCAAAATTCTTGTCTTACATTTGTTTAGATACAGATGTATCTAACACTAAAATGTAACTAGATACATCCGTATTTAGACAAATTTAAGACAAGAATTTTGGGACGGAGGGAGTAGAAAAGTGGGCTATGTAGGCCAAAACATGTGCCAAATTCACTTGTGATGCATTTGGCATTGATGCCCCTCCATTGCTCACCTGGTGCCCCAATCTGGATCACCTACTTTGCTCCGGTGCCAAATTAACTCACGGAATGAAAAAACACTGTGTGGGAGAGAGAGAGAGAGGACTGAGGCAATAAAAACACTTGTTTGGGAGAGTGAGAGGCTGGTGTAGTTGGTTTGATTGATTTGTTTATACATGTGGGTCCGTGTGCACAGCGGTGCCAACTCTCTCACATCGCAAGAGCGGTGCCAAAATCTTTTGATTTGACATCGATGCGTATTATGTGGCATACTTTTGCAAAATATGGCATCAGCCACATAGTGGAAGGCAACAAATGCCCAAGCTCTTCACGTGCTCCTAGTTAAATGAGAGGAAACATAGAGAGAGAGAGAGAGGGAAAATATCACTAGCCAGCCAACCCTATCGTATGAGCGAATGATATTGGTACCTCTTGATGACACGGCAATCTTATGCAGCCAGCTGCTCTAATATGTTCTCTTCTTTTGCAGATAAAAAAGATCTGAAAGTGAAAAATGTGATGCACTGTAAAAATCTCATCGAATGCCTCGATCTCCATCTTACATAAATTGATTTGATCGACTACCGAGGCAGCACATCTGAGATTAAATTGGCCAGGTTCTTTGTTCTGGAGGCAAGTGTGCTCAAGGTAATGAGGTTTGGCATTCTCTAGCATAACAATGAATGGCGTGCTGATCACCGCAAGCGTCTAAGCCTAAATGAAAAAGTCTCCGCAGAAGCTGAATTTATTTTTGAAACATCAAGTGGCTGGAGACTCGAAAACTTATTTGCCCATTAGTGACTTGTTAGGGCGGTGGATTTTAGTTTGTACGATAATGTTGCATCCACCTAAAGTAACGAAAGTTCTTACGTAAACTTCCTAGTAATTCCCTCTTCGTAGGTGCAGCATTACTCCTAACATTTGTAATATCAGTTTGAAACTTGTAATATTGCCGTGTCCTATTCCTGCGTTTTCAAAATTCTGCAAATCAAACAGGTCCTGAGTTGGTGATGATGTTGTGCCTCCCATCTTTCACCAATAGCCGTCGGATCTAGATCTGACGCATACAAACCAAGCTTCTCCATTTTTGCAAAAAGATGCCCGCATTTGTTCCCTATTTACAGACAACTCCTTGTCTCTCACAATCAGCCTTATCTCCTCCCAACCACATCTAGAAGGCCGTGGAAAAATCTGGCACGATGCCCGCTGCCGGAGCCGTCCACCCCCAATCTTGGTGTTCCGTGCAATGCACGGGCATCTACGCACGGGAAATTATGTCGAACAGGGCTAGTTGTAAGCAGGCTAGCTCTACAGCCATGATGATAGTGACTGCAGACGGTGAGGCTGACTATGGTATACCGAACACGGCGCCTATACTCAGGTGTCATCTCCGGCGCAGGGTCTTGTCACTTCACTGTGAGGAGCAGCACGTAATAATTTGACCAACGGGTAGTACAGTGCTAGTACTCCTACTACTACATTGGTAGTACTACTACTAGTACTAGTAGCACCACCATCTGGATTTAGGAGTACTACCACGTCCATCTGGATTTTAGTATTTGACTAGCAATATCTAGTAATGCATGTCACAAAAAATGTACTACTCCCTCTGTAAATAAATACAAGGTGTTTTATTCCTATTGGCGAGAGAACTTAATGTTTTTTGCTAACTAGAGTACTAATAGGATTACATGCAATGAACTAAACACTGCATGTCATGTTTGGTAGTCTCAAGTCATTGAAAGCATGCACGGCCCACATCTCTCATTGGTTGATATGTCACGAAATAAGAAACAAGGAGGGAGTTAATGCACCGTGCCTAAGTATTTTGGGATTATTTGGTTTTCGTAAGGTGACTTACACAACATTTTTGTTTACATGCATTAACATTTTATTAGTTAAATCAAAGGTCAAAACTTGGCGCAAAATGCAAAGGGGACCAATAAACCAGTAAACATCAAACTTCTCTCGTTTGGCCCCAACTAGAGGTCCGGTGAGATGACTATACTGCACTGGCACGGAGGGGGACACAGCTTCATTGACTTACGGCAACTGCCTTTGGGTGAATGACACGTGGGCCCAGGGGGTGGCTGGCCCACCTATCATACAGCCAAAGGCAGGTGCAGTAGAGGGCCGAGGAGTAGTACGAAATCCTACGCACCTACACACGCTAACCAAGGGCAAGAGTGATCACTCGAATCGCAAGATCAGTTGACTAGAAGCTAAGCTAGCCCCATGGAGGCGATGAGCGCGAGCATCAGCCGGCTGTGCCAAATGGTCCACGACGCCGGCCTGCGGCCCGGCATCGAGGAACGTCTCCAGGTAGTAATGCTTGAGGCCGCTAGGGCGAGGGGCCGCTTGGACGACAGCTTTGTCTCCTTGTTCGACGAGGTCCTCATCGGTTTCGTCGACAAGTTCACCGTCGTCAAGAAGCTTGCGGACGACTTTGACGTAAGCCTCCAGCCGACGCGCCCCGGCTCTGCAATGCCCGCCACCCTCAACGGCCACTATGGTGACAACCTCTTCGACGCACTGGTGGCCCTGCGACTGCCCGCCGTCGCGCCGGAGAATGTCCAACTCGAGGTCGCGCTCACCGTGCAGCGCCTGGTGCAGCAAGACACCATCGACATAATCACCCACATCTACGCGCAAATCATCCACAAGGACTACTACATGCAAGAGGAGGACGATAGGACGCTGGCCTTCTTGGACCGCAGAAACCTTGGACGGCACTGTTCAGAAGCACGTTGAGCTCGCCGCCAACGCCGCTGCTCCTCACACGTCGGTTGGTGACCCGGCGCACTAGGGCGTGAGGATGTCGTTGATGGATCCGTATGTATTTTTATCTTTCCGTCAAAGCCATGTAGTAGTATATGATACTACAGTAATTATCTTACCTTTTGCATCAACTTCATAATTTTCGTATGTACTCCATGCATGAACGGCGCCAGAACCAAACTTCTCATTATTCTAGGCAAAATCGGTATTTTCTATCTATCAGTCGCGCCATGGAGCAGAACCAAATTTTACAAGTTACGAGTTCAAAAGGAAAAGCCTGCCGTGTTCACGTCGCACCCCCACACGGTTGGTCCGGCACACCGCTCAAGCGGGAATGCGTGCGGTGTTGCATTTTCACTTACAAGTGGGACCGCAGTTGAGCAAACCGACTATCGGCAAACCCCCACCCCGCCCACTGTGCGATGGCTGAGAAAATAGGAGGGAGAAGCGATGGCTGTAGCACGGACTCCAAGAAAAATGGTGTCGGATGGGACTCGTGTGGGTGGCGTGTGTCATACTGCTAGACGTGAATGCTAGTTATGGCCCATGCCACCCCACTATATCGAGCCTATATCAAGGTGCGTAGAACAAATTTCCTGCAGTCCATGCTCAGCCCTCCTCTATCTCTCTTCTCAGCCAGCCAGCGAATGCGTGGAGCCCATCATGTGTTTGCTCACATGCGGCCCCACATGTCAGTGAAAACACAAGAGGACCCACTGAACCTGCACATCTCTCACCTCGACGTGCTGGTGATGAAAAACAAATCCAATAAAGATCTTCGGTGGCCGTTTTTTGAGTTACTCAAGAGTAGTAAGATTCTATTTACAGTTTAACCCAAGATGCACATCTCGTGGCTTCAACTACCACTCTATTTTCTTTCATGACACGACCTGGATGCTGGATGTCCCACGTGTCGGCAAAAGGAGGAAGAACCCGACCAAATCTTCGGTTGTGCTCTCGGATTAGACTAGTTGTGCTAACTTAAAAAATTTTATTGTGTACTCCCTCCGTTCCAAAATACTTGACTTCCATTTGTCCAAAAATGGATGTACCTATATACTAAAACATGTCTAGATACATATCTATTTTGACAAATAGAAGGCATGTATTGTGCAAGGGAGGGAGTAGAATGGATGCAAGTTTTTGTATTGGGAAGAAGAGTACATCCATATATTGATAGAGCGCAATTTAGTAGATGTTCTATCACTTTTAGCTAGCAAAGAGGCTAGAGATGAGATTAGTGCACTTGTTGATACTCCTACTAGAATAGAGGCTAGACACTAGACATGAGACTAGATGCGAGGAAGCAACGTCTACTTCTTTACACTCGAAGAAGAAAGAAGCACGCAAGATCGAGCCTTCGCAGATCAACAATGAATGCATCGAGAAGGCACTAATCCAACTTACAGGAGTAGTAAAATGTATTCTTGTGGTTCTTGTTTTCTTTGGTCTTGCTTTTCTAGTCAAAATTATTGTTGGAGTTCGTGCAAAACGGAGGTCCGTTTAGGGTCGTGCGTTGGAGTTGGCCTTACAAGTGGGACCGTAGTTAAGGAAACCGACTATCGGCAAACCCCCACCTCGCCCGCCGCGCGATGGCTGAAGTTAGAGAAACGACGAGGTTGAAGAGATTGCTCTAGCACGGACTCCAAGAAATAATATGGTGTCAGATGGATGTCGTGGTGGTGGCGTGTGCCGTACTCCTAGACGTGAATGCTTGTTCTGGCCCATGCCACCCTATTACTCCTACTATATAGTACTAGATGCGAGGATTCGAGGTGCTGGTTACGTACGGCGAACACATTAACATATGGCTACAGTAAAAACACCCGCCTGACGCGCGAAGCATGTGAAGCTAGTACAAATAGTGTACTACTATTGTTGATTGGCCTCATCTGATAACCTATTGCAATGCACGTACAATTATGTATTCGAAAAATATTTTTTTGCCTCGTCACACCACTCACTCAGAGAAGCGACTCGAAAGCCATTCATAAATTTAGTAAGTTTATCACATGCATATCATTTTATTACATACAACAGGTCATCAACCCACATCAACAACGAGGATACATTATAAATACTAAAGTTTTCACCACATAACAAATAACAAGCAATGAAATGAACTTCAACTCAACCATTCCTCGGTGTTGGAAACGCTTGCTTTGAACCACAAGTGATTCTCTGGGACGGGCCATTGATTGTCGATCTGGAAACTAACGCAGGACTGATCACCCAGGCTGAAGCGGCCTACTATATCAGTACCAGGGTAGGGAACCACCCAAATGTCCGAGGTATAGGCACAGTTGCTTCTCATAAATGGTAGTAATGTTGTGTTAACAGCAGTTGGATCGCCTTTCACCATCATCGGATAGTTTTGTCCAAGGAAGAGCGAGTTTTATCCAAGACTATCAATTCTGTACCAGGGAGAAGGGGTTGGCGCTAGCACACTAGTATCCATCCCAAATACCATGCAACGAGTGTTGGAATAGGTCCGGAGAGTGCGACCATGGGAGACTACACCTGCTTCCTTAGCAGTAACATCATCAGTGGGCTGTATACACACAAGAAGAGGTGATCCATCGGAATTAGTTGCCAGGCGCCACAGAGTATATGGGCGCTGCTCGTCCTCATGCTCGTGATCATCACCATCGTCATCTCCCCCTTGGTTATAAATTTTTTCAAGTATAGGTGGTGGGATGTTCACAGGACCTTGGAAACACAAGAAGAAGGTTAATTATTAAAGGGAAACTTGCTAACCCGCATGCATGTGGATGAAACAATTATAATTACGGTGGAAGACAAACGTACCGAAACTACGAGGATCCCATGCAAAAACAGTGCCACGAGTGGTGGCAGCAAACACAAGGCCCTCGTATTGAATTGCATCACAGTACTCATCCGTGTACAGAAACTGATTTTTGAGCAATATCCATCGAGTCAAACCACCAAGGACGACAACAAGCTTGTCGAAGATAACAACAATTTGATAGTTGTTGTAATTCCAAGAGCGGTTGGGAACTCGACAAATTGCTATCTTTCGTAGAAGACGGTCACCATGATCGTATTTGAACATGCGTACAATACCGGTGTGCTCAACCACTGGGCAGTCTGCTGAGATTTTTGGAAGTGGAACCCGGTCACGAGTGTACACATTCACAAGTTCCCACTCGCAGTTGGACCCAATGTAAACAACCCAATCTCCATTTGTGCCCGCCCAAGCCTTGCCCTCAAGCGATGGCATCTTAACATCATACGTATCATTATCAAGCGGCATCAACTTGCACAGGGTGAGGCCTCCGTCATGCCGGCGCCAGTCATCAGGGTCACGGTGAAGAAGATAGGGGAGATCAAACCGCTCCTTGACTCTTGGGTTCTTTGTAATGATGTTATTAGTTGAGTCGAGAATGGGCTTGAACGAACCTGCCATGCTAGCCGAGGTGATGACGTCGCACCGATAAATGAGTTCCTCCACCATGTCATCTTTCAGATCGGGGCAAGAATAACGGGGTCGTTTCCGTCCTGTTCCCTCCATGGAGAAGACGATTGAACAATGGCAGAAGAAAGGGTGAAGGGTTGAAGGAAAATGGAGGAGGGAGAGGAAGAGCGTGCGTCAGCAGTTCCAAATCGAGGGGGAAAGGCGAAGAGTCGGTGGACGGTTGCGAGTTTGCCATGGTTCACGAAGAGGCGCCCCGGCCTACAGGTCCGTTCGGAAATACTCCTACTACTCGCCATCGTCTCACTGATATGTTGGAATGGGACCACATGTCAACGAAACATGGTGTGTAATTTCTCGTGCAAAATGCGATCTGGCCGCGTTGGCCCGAGGTGCCGCATTAGTTATCGACCTTTATTTTTTTAATGGCGTGCCGATCATTTTTGAACCACGACTAACTGGTACTGTACGCAGAGAAAATATAAACTACTCTACCACTATTCCACCTCCAGTACTAGTAGTATAAAAAAGATATATAGGCTGGAGCTTCAGCACTTTCTTGCTAAGGGCTGCCCACTTGCTTCTCACACTACCACCCTCTCTCCAGATCTAAAAAATACGGCCCCTCTCTCCCTCCTCACTGGTGGTCACAGATCCGCCGGGGAAGAAAAGGACATGCAGCGTTGACACACTCGTCGTCGGTGAGCGAGGTCACGCACTGAAGACAAGGCCGTCCTCTCAGACCTAGGGCCCGCGCGGGATGGCCTCCGTCCCCAAGGTCGCTGCCGTAGTGTGTGCGGAGGACGAAGACCACGAGCGAAGCCACTTCCCGCCGACCCTCAAGTATGCTACCTCTTTTCGAACCATAACCTTGTTCTATTGCCCCATCTGCCACGTCGTTGCATGTGGATCTTTTTCCACTCCACCATCTTCCCAATTTGCTATCCTCTGCTCTGCTGGCCACGCAGACGAAAACCATAATTTGCGCTATTAAAGGAAACCCTACTTCATGCAGACTAATCCATATCTGGGTTGAATAAGGAAAGAAAGGGAGACTGTACTGTCCAAGAGAGTAGGCATCGAACCCGCATCTAGGTTGAAAAGGAGAAAATCAGTAGCTAAGGAACGAGTCTCGTGTCTCTTGGTTGAAGAAGGGTAGAAAGGCATGACAACGCAATAGAGAATGACCAGGTCGATCGGTTTGTTGTCCTCGCATAGGAAAAAGGTGGCTAAAGAGAACAAAAATGGGACGTAATCCACATATGCTACCTGGATATTTGTTGCTCTGGGCAACCATACCTCCCTCACCACTCTGCGTGCGTGGAGGTACATCGTACTGGTGCACCCACTGTCCGAATGGGCCTCCCATGCTCTTATTGCCACTTTTTTTGCTGTTAGTATAACGCCAGCAGTCAAGTCAAGCAATGCTACTGCTAAAGTGATGCCACATTTAACTAATGCTGCTCTCAGTCTAATGCCACCGATAAATTTAAGCAATGCCATTTAATGTCACTGGATTAGTTCAGGGTTAGCTGTTGATTGTGGATGTATTAAAGATTTTTCAGCTAAGGCATTCTAATGTTGTTGCACAGCCAGTATACCAATGATGAAACTTGTTACTACCTTCAGATTTTTGCATTGTTAATGCTTATAGATTACATACCTCGCTTTCATGAGATAAGTTAATTTTTTTGTATAGTGTCACCAAAATGCCAAGGCGCTGATGTCATTTTATTTTGGTTAACCTGCACAGACAATTATGAAGACAAGAGGAAAGGTCAAGAGTGGGCACCTCCTCCTCCGGCTGTTCTCTTGATTCGTTCGATCAAGTTTTTATGTTTGATCGATTATGAAGATTGGGATAGCAATTTTTAAGGCCCCCCCCCCGAGTTCGAAATGATATTTACCTTGGAGGTACATGGTTTGCAATTTTTTTATAGTGTCATTAGTTAATAGTGCTAGTTACCTTCAGACTTTTGTATTTGGTTTAATGCTCATGCACAGCTAGTATACCAATGCTGAAACTTGTTACCTTTACATTTTGTATTGTTAATTCTTATAGAAACCTTCCAGTGCTAGAGTTTATTGAAATATGTTCAGTAAAACCATTGTACTGTACCCTGTAATAAACTAACTACTCTACTGTTGCACTAGCCACTGGATTAGTGTATATTTGTAGCATTCGAATGGTGTTGCATTAGCGTATGAACATAAATAAAGTGTGGCAAGCTTTCCCTGATATGTGCTCAAGAAAACTACTACATGTTTTTCTAAATACTAGACGTTTGGGTACTTTAAATTGAACCGCGAAAACGTCTTATATTAAGGAACAAAGGGTGTAGAGTTCACTCAAATTATCCCGGTAAACCTAGTCACACCTTTGTTAAAATTAATGTACATTATGTTATCGGAGGAGGTCTGTATGTTTGTCTCTAATGCCTGTCGACTACATACCTGACATCATGATGTAATGTTAAGTCATTTCCTTTTGTACAGTGTCACTGATTTGTCAAGGCGGTGATGGCATTTTATTTTAGTAGAACTACACAAAATTTGCTTAAAAGAAGAGGAAATGTCAGGAATGGCTCAGTTTTTCAGAAAAAACTATGTATACCTTCCTGACATCAGCCGTTGTTGCTTTATTTATTCCTTCAAACAGGTGGTTAGAAACAGTCTTGCTAAGAAATTGGAATGCTTATATTTGTGAGTCTATGCTTCAACTAGTGCCACTTTTAGAGTAATCACACTTTCAATATCTATGCAAACAGGGATGCTCGATTTTAGTGGAATTGCACAAAAATCCCAACTGGTTCAACATTAGGAGCATGTTTCTTCCAAACCTTTATATCAAATTGGTGGCACTATGAGCTGTTCATTATGAAGGTGCATGGTTTGCTACTATCTTGCTACTCTTTTTGTACTGTCATTAGATAGTAATACTAGTGGTTTGCATGTGAATTTATTGGCAGGGTGGACCTACATTGGAGGTGCAGGATAGGATTCAATGATTGGATGCTCAATTTCGGTTGTACCGATTTCACCTCTTCCATCACAGCGAACATGGATATCCTTGGTCTGATGAAGAATAGGCGCTATATTTCTGCTCTGAACCAGCAAATCAATTCAGTATGAAATTGTCCAGGGAAAAACATAACTGTATCAGATTGTCTAGTGCAGAACATGACAGATGCTAAGCGGAAGAGACATGTTTAAACCGAAAATACAAGGTGTGGTATATGTTTACTAGCTGCTTGATATTTGTGCAGATAGAGATGTCTGCCCGTTGCTATTTGGCAAACAAACAAAGTGTCCGCAATTTTGGTTGAACTGCACAAGAGAATAGTATAGTCACTGCATGCAGTGCCATTTGAAAATAGACACAGAAAGATTGGATAGTCACTTCATGGACTGCAGAAAAGTAGTACTGTACTATTTATTGGCCAACACTAGGTGCTTCATTGCTTTGGTTTGATTATACAATGGGCATCATTTTGCCTAAGTTGAAGTTTGTATTCCGAAAATAGTCTCGTGGTGTGACCGAGAGAAGACCAAATCATATTGCAGTGGATGTTCCTCCATCATGTGTGGTTCATTCTCATGGTTCCAGCTGTTGGTGAAACCACTTACGTTTGCAAGAGGAATTGTAGACTTCACAAACAAATTTGTCTTTCAGTCTGTACTGAATGTTGGCTAAGAGAAGCATCCATGTTAGTAGGAAGAACATATGTTTTTTCTAGATCTTTGCTTTTGGAGCTACATATTTGTATATGATCTGTGAATCATTGAGATGCATTAACATGTTGATCTCATGTATGGGAATTGTACTAGTTAGTTTTAGTTGCGGCGCAAGATCCGAAGTGGCTGATCTTTGCTTTTGGAGCTACATATTTGTATATGATCTATGAATCATTGAGATGCATTAACAGTTACTTATTTCTGTTCGCTCAGTGTTTACAAGTTACTGATTGATCACTAGCTAGCCTACAAATGCGCTCCTGGCAGTTTGCGACGCAAGATGCGAAGTGGCAGTTTTTTGAATAAAAATGCCTACCTCTGAAGAAACTAACAAGCTACACTATCGATCCTACACGAATAAAAATGCCTACCTCTGAAGAAGTTTAAGCCTAATTAATTCTGTGAGCAAAGAAGCAAGACCAAGGCATGGCAATAATTAACGGCATGCAGAAGTTTAAGCCTAATTAATTCCAGCATTTAAGTGGCTGCATGCGTGCACTCGGCTGCGACTCGTTGCATGCTGCTTCGCGTACTGCCTGCGAGCGATTCTGAGTGCCTGCATGCAGCCGACCGTAATTAAGGCAGCTAACTGATGCGAAAAAAGATACGCTTTAATTGTTGCGGGCTTTTTAAATCCGTGGAATCATTATTGACAAGGAGGGAGATGATTCGAGTGCACTCGTTTGACCGCCATGCCAGCGTGCGACCCAGACGGGACGGGACGACACAGTCATAATTTCAGTTTCTCTAGTTTTCCACGGCAAGCTGGCGCACTAAGCCATTATGCACTGAATTCCGATGACCGTCACGCTACCTTCCGCCTATAAGTACTGTTTCCCGGCCTTCTCCGGTGCCACCGTGACCCAACTCGCCATATCCTCATAAGCCCCGACCAGCCCGACGTCGCTCGCTACGTCCGCCATGCCCCTGTCCGTCCGCGGTAGGCGACGCCGGAGGCAGTCACCGCCGGAACTAGTGTTCGGGTTTTCACCGAAAGGCAGACGGAGGGAGGAGGCATTCTATCTGTCTTTAGATGGCAATGCGGAGATCGAGGAGTTGTTGGAGCGTGACCGCATGACGGAGGAGCAGGAGTTGTTGGAGCACGACCACCTGGCGGAGGAGCAGCGTATCACCAATTTGCGCCGCCAGCGGAACATGGAGCAGCAGCGCACCGACGCTCTGAGTCGCGAGCATAGCGCCCGCAACTGGGCCAACTACATGGAGGCCAGCGCCTGGCAAATAGCCCTGGAGGCTGTCGGGCACGCACGCGTTCGCGACACCGATTTTTACTACCAGCTCGTCAAGTGGGTTTCCCGCTTGGAAGCCGAAGCTTCGGTGGACCACACCGGCATGGAAAGGGCCAACGCGCGCGAGCAACGCGCCCTATCGCACCTCTTGCAAGTCCGAGGCGAGGCGCACGACGTCGGTGCCAGCGTTTAGCGTGTACCACAAATGGTGGCCGACATCGTCTAGTTAGCTAAGAGTAAGTTAGTACTTGTACGATACTAGAGTATTAGTGGGAGTAGATAGTTAACTTGGCTATGATGGTTGCCAACGTGGAAGTTCAATACTCTATATGTGGATCAGACCTGTTACTTTGCTCCGAATGTTGAACTTTCCGTTTGAACGTATGGAATGGGCTGTTATTTTTTTAAATGGGTTGTATTTGTCCTCCACGGGTTTAGAGGCTGACTTGTGGGCCTAGCAAGTTGATGCGTACACAATCAGGAGATGACTGTACGTGGAGAGGATGACAGCAGGGACCCGCCAAGGTCATGGCAGTACGCAAGCAAGTGCCTCCTTATTTCAAGCCAATAAAAAAATGGCTCCTCCTAGTGGATTTCTGACATCTGGGTCCCATGCCATTGTCAACATAGTCAATAAACGAGAGAATTGCACAACGAGCGGCTGACACCAGGGACCCAGCAGCTCGCCCAGTTATTTTTGTTTTGGGTTAATTTGATAAATGCAACTCCAAATCTGGTGTATCCGAGAAATGCCATTGCAATTTCCAAACTTTGAAAAATGTCATTTCATGCCATTTCTAGTGGCATTTTTCGAAGTCTGGAGTGGCGTCTTTCAAAGTTTGCAAACTGCAGTGGCGTTTTTCAAAGTTTGCAAAAATTGCAGTGGCATTTTTCAAAGTTTGGAAATTGCAGTGGCATTTTTATGAATCGCCATAATTGGAGTGGAATTTATCTAATTTTTTTTTTGAGATGGAAGCAGGGTGTCAACTGGGCTGTGCGGGACAATCTGGCCTGCCTAGACAACCTTTTCTTTTATGTTTACCACAGACCAGCCCAGTAGTTTTTTTCTTTCTGAAAATGGCTAGCCCAGTTTTTTTGTGATTTGTCAAGTAAGTCGCTTTATCAGGCCTGTTGAGCTGCAAATCTTTCAAGACGAGGAGAGGTTCATTCGGCTGGCCGAGAAAATGGCCTATCAGTAATGAGAAATGGGCTATACATTTTTAAAACACATCAAACCGACAATTAGTTTCAAATATCTTTTTTTCATTTCGAGATTTTAAATTGCATTGATTTTTATGCGTGGACAATTTATTGGATTTTATATTGATATACATTTATTTTTTAAATCAGTCTGAATGTGGCTTGAAATTTCGGGATTAAAAACAGTTCAGACCGCACCGACATATGCAAAATTTCGTATAATTTTTTAACCGTGGCCACAATAAGGGCTGTAATGCTAACAAGAAGAATATGGGCTCCAAAAAAACCCGTAAGAATTAGCAAATGTGCTGTAAATTATTTGAAATAATGGCAGATGGGTTCTATGCTGTTTTCCACATATTTGATTCCACAGATGTCCTGTATACTGTTGGATGTCCATCCAACGGTCGTCGTGCTTCTTCAATCTCTGCTCTTCCTGCTCCAGCCGCTCAAACAAGCGCCGGCGGGACTGCCTGCTCCCTCCTCCCCGCGGCCGGCTGTGCTGCCGCACAGGCCTCACCGCCCCACAATACTCCCATCGCTGGCCTAGCCATCCCTCCACTCACCCCCACCTGCTGTAATTCTCCGGCGACGGTAGACGAACCAGTAAACCCTCGTACAGTCGTACCCCCCTCCGCGTGGGAAACAAAAACAGCTACCAAGTCTTCCCTGCCTCCGTGTCATTCCCTTCCTAGGCCTCGCCGTCGTCCACCGCCCTGGTGCTCTCGGCGTGGCGTGGTCAACGTGGTCAACGACCGACATGCATCTGAAGTGGACTGTACATGGAGAGGCTGATAGCTGGGTCCACGGCCGCACGCAAGGAAATGCCTCCTTATTACGCGCAAAATAATGATTCCTCCACCTAACATCTGGGACCCACCGAAAGGGCCTCTGTATTTCGCGAAAAAAAGTTACCGCCGCTGACAGCTCAGACCCACCAACTATATCTTCGCACGCAAGGAAGTGCCTCCTTATTACGCACAAAAAAATGAATACTCCCCCTGCTAGCTGGGACCAAGTATAGTGGGCCTACTAAGTTAACGGGGACGAAGGGCTTTGTCAACTTAGTCAATATGCACGATTCTAGCTCGACTGACCGTACGATGTCCATCCAACGACCGTAGTGCTTCTTCAACCTCTGGTCTTCTTGCTCCAGCCGCCGAAAGCAGCGCCGGTCGTGCCACCTGCTCCTGCCTCCCGTGGTCGGCTGTGCTGCCGCGGAGGCCTCACCACCCCCATACTACTCCCACCACTGGCCAGGCCATCCCTCCACTCCACTCACCCACACCCCCTGTTATTCTGCGGCGACGGCAGCGCAGCCGAACCAGTGAACCCTCGTACTCCTCTCCGCGTGGTATCCACTGCCGCGTCTTCCCCGGCTCCGTGTCGTCCCCTTCCTAGGCCTTGCTGTCGTCCACCGCCGTGGTGCCCTTGGTGCGGCGTGGTCAATGTGGTCAACGACCGAATTCCATCGGAAGAATACGGTACGTGGAGAGGCTGACAGCTGGGTCCACGGCAGCCGCAAGGAAGTGACTCCTTATTACACAGGAAATAATTATTCCTCCACCCGACAGCGGGGACCCACCGGACGGGCCACCAGTATTTTGTGAAAAAATCGTTTCCCCCTGACTGCTGGGACCCACCGAACGGGCCACAATATTTTGCAAAAAAACGTTCCCCCCGCTGTCAGCTCGGACCCACCGGAAGTGCCTCCTTATTACGCACAAAAAATGAATACTCCCCCGACTAGCTGGGACCCACCTTGGTGGGAGGCTGACTTGTGGGCCTACTAAGTTGACGGGGACGAAGGGCTTTGTCAACTTAGTCAATATGAACAATTCTAGCTCCAATGACCGTACGATGTCCATCCAACGGCCGTAGTGCTTCTTCAACCTTTGGTCTTCTTGCTCCAGCCACCCAAAGCAGCGCCGGTCATGCCGCATGCTCCTGCCTCCCGTGGCCGGCTGTGCTGCCACAGAGGCCTCACCGCCCCCTACTATTCCCACCGCTGGCTAGGCCCTGCGGCAACGGCAGCCTCACACCGCAGCCGTACCAGTGAACCCTCGTACTCCTCTCCGCGCGGGCTTCCACTGCCGCGTCTTCCCCGGCTCCGTGTCGTCCCCTTCCTAGGCCTCACCGTCATCCACCGCCGTGGTGCTCTCCGCGCGGCGTGGTCAACATGGTCAAGGAACGACTTCCATCGGAAGAGTACTGTACGTGGAGAGGCTGACAGTTGGGTCCACAGCCACATCCCAGTTTTTTTGTGATTTGCCAAGTAAGTCGCTTTGTCACGCCTGTTGGGCTGCAAATCTTTCAAGATGAGGAGAGCTTTCATTCGGCTGGCCGAGAAAATGGCCCATTAGTGATGAGAAATGGGCTGTACATTTTTAAAACACATCAAACCGGCAATTAGTTTCAAATATCTTTTTTTTTCATTTCAAGATTTTAAATTACATTAATTTTTATGCGTGGAGAATTTGTTGGATTTTATATTGATATACATTTATTTTTAAAATCAGTTTGAATGTGCGTCGAAATTTTGGGATTAAAAACAGTTTGGACCGCACCAAAATATGCAAAATTTCGTATAATTTTTTAACCGTGGCCACAATATGGGCTATAATGCTAACAAAAAGAATATGGGCTGCAAAAAAACCTTAAGAATTAGCAAATGGGCTGTAAATTATTAGAAATAATGGCAGATGGGATGTATGCTGTTTTCCACAGATTTGAGGCTTTCCTAAAAAAAAGGTTGATGCACAAGCACTAACTGTTGGATGTCCATCCAACGGCCGTCGTACTTCTTCAATCTCTGCTCTTCCTGCTCCAGCCGCTCAAACAAGCGCCGGCAGGACTGCCCGCTCCCTCCTCCCTGCGGCCGGCTGTGCTGCCGCGCAGGCCTCACCGCCTCACCGTACTCCCATCGCTGGCCTAGCCATCCCTCTACTCACCCACACCTGCTGTTATTCTCCAGCGACGGCAGACGAACCAGTAAACCCTCGTACAGTCGCACTCCCCTCACCGTGGGAAACAACTACCGAGTCTTCCCTGCCTCCGTGTCGTCCCCTTCGAAGGCCTCACCGTCGTCCACTGCTGTGGTGCTCTCAGTGCGGCGTGGTCAATGTGGTCAATGACCGACTTACATCGAAAGAGTAGTGTGCGTGGAGACGCTGAAAGCTGGTTCCACGGCCGCAGCAAGGAAGTGCCTCCTTATTACGCGCAAAATAATTATTCCTCCACCTAACAGCGAGGACCCACCGGACGGGCCACAGTATTTCGCGAAAAAACGTTTCCCCCCTGACTGTTGGGACCCACCAGCTACACCTTCGCATGCAAGGATGTGCGTGCGGGCAAAAAAACAATTCGCCCCCTGACTGCTGGGACCCATCAGCTACATCTTCGCATAAAAGGAAGTGCCTGACAGTCGGGACCCACCTGGTTGAAGCGTACGTAGCGTTGTCATTCTGGTCGCGAACGTGTACGTAGATATATACTGGTGGATGTAGAGGCGTGCACGTGTCGTAGTAGAGGCGCGTACGTGTCATAGTAGAGGCGCGCACGTAGCATGTACACGTACGTACAGCGGCCAGGGTGCAAGAAAGAAAATACGACCACGTATGTGTACATATGGGCGGGGTCTCGAACGCCTACTCGCGCATACGTACGGCCAGGGCTCGTGTACATGGCTGGGTCGGAACGGAGAAACATCGTCGTCGTCGTGTTCATGGGGAGGCAACGGAATGCGTCGTGTTCATGGGGAGGCAACAGAATGCGTCGTGTTCATCGGGAGGCAACGGAATTCGTGGGAGCCAACCGGCTGGGTCGGAACGGAATGTGTGGTCGTGTTCATCGGGAGGGCTTGGACGGAACAGGCGATGGAAACGAGGCCTGGCGTACCACACAACGGAGGAAACGGACCTCCTACGTTCAGAACGGGGTCCCGTTGATTGGGAGGGGTCTGGCGTACCGCAAAGCGGAGGAAACAGACCTCCTATGATTGAAACGGGGGTCCTGTTGATCGGGAGGGGTGTGGCGTACCGCAAAACGGACGAAACGGACCTCCTATGGTCGAAACGGGGGTCCTGTTCATCGGAAGGGGTGTGGCGTACCGCAAAACGGACGAAACGGACTTGTGTTGGAGCGCTACGATCGAAACGGGGGTCCTGTTCATCGGGAGGGGTCTGGCGTACCGCAAAACGGGACTCCACGGGATACTGTTCATCTCCACCGTTGACCTCCTCCAGCCTCCACGGGCTACCGTCGACCTCCTCTAGCCTCCACGGGCTCCTATTCATCCAGCCTCCACCGCGCGCTACTCCACCGGCTACTGTTCAACCACCCCTCCAAGGGCACCCCTCCACCATCTACTGTTCATCCAGCCCTCCACACCACAGGGTCCTGTTCAACCACCCCTCCACGGGCACCCCTCCATCGTCTGTTGTTCATGCAGCCCTCCACCACACCACGGGGTCCTGTTCATCCAGAGGCAACGCCACTGCTCACTGTTCATCCAAACCACCCCGCAACGCTCACTGTTCATCCCAGAGGCAGCATCGATCGGCTTCAGTTAGCAGCAGTAGCGAAGGAATCGCTCGATCGGGTTCAGTTAACAGCCATCGATCGATCGCTCGGGTTCAGTAACGCATAGCCTGCAGTGCAATCACTCGGGTTCAGTTAGAGCCCAACGCCTCGCTCGGGTTCAGTTAGAGCCAACGCCTCGCACACACGCGCGTACGTGTACAAGAGAAACGCGCATCGCTGGGCCCTCGACCTCCCACTGTAACCGGGAACTCCCCGAAATTTTCCTCCCCCTCGCTTCTACCATGGTTTTTTCCGTCATGGACGGCCCAAAGAATGTCATGCAACTGCGTCTCCGGCCCGCCCAGGACGAAAAGCCCATTTTCTGACATGATTTTTTGTCATAGAAGTAGGAGCCCACCACATCTATGATGATACCGGGTTTTGTCACAATTATCGTCATAGAAGTGTCATATGTATGATAGAAAAAATTTCGTTCGGCCCAAAATGTCACGGATGTGTCTTTTTTTGTAGTGATGCTCACTGCTTGAGCTATTCTCCTCCATCTTTTCGCTATATAACTTGTTGGAGACTTCATATCTCTCAACTCGGGTATTTGCTTGAAATATTAACTTCAACTCCTGGAACATCTCATATGATCCATGACGTTCAAAACGTCTTTGAAATCCCGATTCTAAGCTTAGTTTTCTCTAGGAACACATATAAAACATAGGAAAGCAATAACGCGAGCTATTGATCTACAACATAGATATGCAAATACTATCAGGACTAAGTTCATGATAAATTAAAGTTCAATTAATCATATTACTTAAGAACTCCCACTTAGATAGACATCCCTCTAATCATCTAAGTGATCACGTGATCCATATCAACTAAACCATAACCGATCATCACGTGAAATGGGGTAGTTTTCAATGGTGAACATCATTATGTTGATCATATCTACTATATGATTCACGCTCGACCTTTTGGTCTCCAGTGTTCCGAGGCCATATCTGCATATGCTAGGCTCGTCAAGTTTAACCCGAGTATTTCTGCGTGTGCAAAACTGGCTTGCACCCGTTGTAGATGGACGTAGAGCTTATCACACCCGATCATCACGTGGTGTCTGGGCACGACGAACTTTGGCAACGGTGCATACTCAAGGAGAACGCTTTTATCTTGAAATTTAGTGAGAGATCATCTTATAATGCTACCATCATAACTAAGCAAAGTAAGATGTATAAAATATAAACATCACATGCAATCAAAATATGTGACATGATATGGCCATCATCATCTTGTGCCTTTGATCTCTATCTTCAAAGCATCGTTATGATCTCCATCATCACCGGCATGACACCATGATCTCCATCATCTTGATCTATATCAATGTGTCGTCACATGGTCTTCTCGCCAACTATTGCTCTTGCAACTATTGCTATCACATAGCGATAAAGTAAAGCACTCATTTGGTGCTTGCATCTTATGTAATAAAGAGACAACCATAAGGCCTCTGCCAGTTGCCGATAACTTCAACAAAACATGATCATCTTATACAACAACTTATATCTCATCACGTCTTGACCATATCACATCACAACATGCCCTGCAAAAACAAGTTAGACGTCCTCTACTTTGTTGTTGCAAGTTTTTACGTGGCTGCTACGTGCTGAGCAAGAACTGTTCTTACCTACGCGTCAAAACCACAACGATAGTTTATAAAGTTGGTGTTGTTTTAACCTTCGCAAGGACCGGGCGTAGCCACACTCAATTCAACTAAAGTTGGAGAAACTGACACCCGCCAGCCACCTGTGTGCAAATCACGTCGGTAGAACCAGTCTCGCGTACGCGTACGCGTAATGTCGGTTCGGGCCGCTTCATCCAACAATACCGCCGAACCAAAGTGTGACATGCTGGTAAGCAGTATGACTTATATCGCCCACAACTCACTTGTGTTCTACTCGTGCATATAACATCTACGCATAAAACCTGGCTCGGATGCCACTGTTGGGGAACATAGTAATTTCAAAAAAATTCCTACGCACACGCAAGATTATGGTGATGCATAGCAACAAGAGGGGAGAGTGTTGTCCACGTACCCTCGTAGACCGAAAGCGGAAGCATTAGCACAACACGGTTGATGTAGTCGTACGTCTTCACGATCCGACCGATCAAGTACCGAACGCACGACACCTCCGAGTTCAACACACGTTCAGCCCGATGACGTCCCTCGAACTCCGATCCAGCCGAGTGTTGAGGGAGAGTTTTGTCAGCACGACGGCGTGGTGACGATGATGGTGTTCTACCGATGCAGGGCTTCGCCTAAGCACCGCTACAGTATTATCGAGGTGGACTATGGTGGAGGGGGGCACCGCACACGGCTAAAAGATCAAATCAATTGTTGTGTCTTTGGGGTGCCCCCAGCCCCTGTATATAAAGGAGCAAGGGGGGAGGTGTGGCCGGCCAGGAGGAGCGCGCCAGGAGGAGTCCTACTCCCACCCCTCCCTTCCTTGTTGGATTAGGAGAAGGGGGGAAAGAGGAGGGAGAGAGGAAGGAAAGGGGGGGCGTCGCCCCTCCTCCTTGTCCTATTTGGACTAGGGGGGAAGGGGCGCGCGGCCCTGCCCTGGCCGCCTCTTCTCTTCTCCACTAAGGCCCACTATGGCCCATTAATCCCCCGGGGGGGGGGGGGTTCCGGTAACCCCTCGGTACTCCGGTAAAATCCCGATTTCACCCGGAACACTTCCGATATCCAAATATAGGCTTCCAATATATCAATCTTCATGTCTCGACCATTTCGAGACTCCTCGTCATGTCCGTGATCACATCTGGAACTCTGAACAACCTTCGGTATATCAAAACTCATAAACTCATAATATAATTGTCATCGAAACTTCAAGCGTGTGGACCCTACGGGTTCGAGAACTATGTAGACATGACCGAGACACGTCTCCGGTCAATAACCAATAGAGGAACCTGGATGCTCATATTGGCTCCCAAATATTCTACGAAGATCTTTATCGGTCAAACCGCATAACAACATACGTTGTTCCCTTTGTCATCGGTATGTTACTTGCCCGAGATTCGATCGTCAGTATCTCAATACCTAGTTCAATCTCATTATCGGCAAGTCTCCTTACTCGTTCTGTAATACATCATCCCACAACTAACTCATTAGTTGCAATGATTGCAAGGCTTAAGTGATGTGCATTACCGAGTGGGCCTAGAGATACCTCTCCGACAATCGGAGTGACAAATCCTAATCTCGAAATACGCCAACCCAACAAGTACCTTCGGAGACACCTGTAGAGCACCTTTATAATCACCCATTTATGTTGTGATGTTTGGTAGCACACAAAGTGTTCCTCCGGTAAATGGGAGTTGCATAATCTCATAGTCATAGGAACATGTATAAGTCATGAAGAAAGCAATAGCAACATACTAAACGATCAAGTGCTAAGCTAACGGAATGGGTCAAGTCAATCACATCATTCTCCTAATGATGTGATCCCGTTAATCAAATGACAACTCATGTCTATGGTTAGGAAACTTAACCATCTTTGATTAACGAGCTAGTCAAGTGGAGGCATACTAGTGACACTATGTTTGTCTATGTATTCACACATGTATTATGTTTCCTGCTAATACAATTCTAGCATGAATAATAAACATTTATCATGAAATAAGGAAATAAATAATAACTTTATTATTGCCTCTAGGGCATATTTCCTTCACATGGATGATATAATGAAAAAGTATGAGCACCGACATCTAGCAATGAGTGTGTGAACATGAATGTAATGTCGGTGGGAAATACATACTTCCCCAAGCTTAGGCTTTTGGCCTAAGTTTGTCTATGGCCACGGCTGGCCTGGAGGATATCCATAGTAATAGTTCGGGTCGTACTGTGATGCAGCGGCTATTGCCTCCTGAGCTGCAGCGTGGCGATGAGCGGCCTCCGCCCTCCTCTCGTGCTCATCTGCCTCCTCTCTGGTAATAACATATCTTCCTTTTGCATCATTTTTCTTCCTCGAAGCTCACTAGATCAGCGTTACGCAAATATGCGTTAAATTCTTCCTTAATCCCCGCTCGATCCATGAAGTCCTCTGAAGGCCATTCACAGGTCCGCACTGGAGCGTCCCTTGGTGGCTCATCATCAGCATCACGCATTGCAAGCCTGGGCTCTTGTTTCCTTGAAGAGCCACCTTGGTACATTTTCCTAAACATATTTCTTCCTCTGAAAAATTTCCGAAATTTTTAGTAACTTCAAATAAAAGTGAACCAAACTCAATAATATTGATAGCAACTACTCCTACAAGTGCCTAGAGCCTATATCATGCATCAAGACTACTTGGAACCACATAAATTTGACATGCAAGCTCAAGAACAGGGTCACCTAGGCAGCACAAATTTGCAATGAATAAAGCACTAGAACAAAAACTAATTGGACCAATGGAGGAGTCACATACCAAGGAACAATCTCCCCAAGCAGTTTTGTGAGAGGTGCTTTGAGAAAGGATATAAAAAATCGCAGCAAAATGAGCTAGAACTCGTGCTTGAGTTGGATATTCGTGTTTGTGGGAGGAAGAAGAAGTGTGTGGGTGCAGGAATAAGTGGAGGAGGGCCACTGTGGGCCCACGAGGCAGGGGGGCGCGCCCAGGGGGTAGGGCGCGCCCTCCACCCTTGTGGCCAGGTGGATGGCCCCCGTGCTGTGTTCTCAGTGCCAAATATTCTCAAATATTCTATAAAAAATCATATTTAAATTTCAGGGCATTTGGAGAACTTTTATTTTTGGGGTATTTTTATATTGCACGGATAATTCAGATAACAGATAGAAAATACTGTTTTTTATTTTATTTAATATAAATAACAGAAAGTAAAAGGAGGGTAAAGAAGGTTGTGCCTTCTAGTTTCATCCATCTCATGCTCATCAAAAGGAATCCACTAACAAGGTTGATCAAGTCTTGTTAACGAACTCATTCCGAATAACATGGAACCGGAGAAATTTCTAATAACACTATGTTACCTCAACGGGGATATGCACATCCCCAATAATAATAATATCATATTTCTTCTTGACAGTAGGAAGAGGAAATTCAAAACCTCCAAATATAATCGATGGAATTTTTCCAATAGAGTTGATACTATGAACTTGAGGTTGTTTCCTCGGAAAGTGTACCGTATGCTCATTACCATTAACATGAAAAGTGACATTGCCTTTGTTGCAATCAATAACAGCCCTGCAATATTAAGAAAAGGTCTTCCAAGAATAATAGACATATCATCCTCGGGAATATCAAGAATAACAAAGTCCGTTAAAATAGCAACGTTTGCAACCACAACAGGCACATCCTCACAAATACCGACAGGTATAGTAGTTGATTTATCAGCCATTTGCAAAGATATTTCAGTAGGTGTCAACTTATTCAAATCAAGTCTACGATATAAAGAGAGAGGCATAACACTAACACCGGCTCCAAGATCACATAAAACAGTTTTAACATAATTTATTTTAATGGAGCATGGTATAGTTGGTACTCCTGGATCTCCTAGTTTCTTAGGTATTCCACCTTTAAAAGTATAATTAGCAAGCATGGTGGAAATTTCAGCTTCCGGTATCTTTCTTTCATTTGTAACAATATCTTTCATGTACTTAGCATAAGATTCATTTTAAGCATATCAGTTAATCGCATACGCAAAAAGATAGGTCTAATCATTTCATCAAAGCGCTCAAAATCCTCATCATCCTTTTTCTTGGATGGTTGGGAGGAAAAGGCATGGGTTTCTGAACCCATGGCTCTCTTTCTTTACCATGTTTCCTAGCAAAAAAGTCTTTCTTATCATAACGTTGATTCTTTGATTGTGGGTTATCAAGATCAACAGCAGGTTCAATATCTATATCAATATCATTGCTAGGTTGAGCATCATCATGAACATTATCATTAACATTATCACTAGTTTCAGGTTCATTACCAGATTGTGTTTCAGCATCAGAAATAGAAATATCATTTGGATTCTCAGGTGGTTCAGCAATAGGTTCACTAGAAGCATGCAAAGTCCTATCATTTTTCTTTTTCTTCTTTTTAGAAGGACTAGGTGCATCTATATTATTTGTCTGAGAATCTTACTCAATTCTCTTAGGGTGGCCTTCAGGATACAGAGGTTCCTGAGTCATTCTACCAGTTCTAGTAGCCACTCTAACAGCAAAATCATTATTCTTACTATTCAATTCATTGAGCAAATCATTTTGAGCCTTAAGTACTTGTTCTACTTGAGTGGTAACCATAGAAGCATGTTTACTAATAAGTTTAAGTTCACCTTTGACATTAGCCATATAATCACCCAAGTGTTCAAGCATATTTGAATTGTATTTCAATTGTCTACCAAAATAAGCATTAAAGTCTTCTTGATTAGCCATAAATTTATCAAACTCATCTAAGCATGGGCTAGCAAACTTAGTAAATGGGATTTCAGCTTTATCATATCTATAGAGAGAATGTACCTTTACTACCTGTGTCGGGCTATCAAGACCATGAATTTCTTCAATAGGTAATGGATTAAGATCATATGTTTCTTCAATAGGCGGTAAATTAAGACCATGTATTTCTTCAATATAAGGTAAATTCTTAACATCTTCAGCTTTAATACCTTTTTCTTTCATAGATTTCTTTGCCTCTTGCATATCTTCAGGATTGAGAAATAGAATACCCCTTTTATTCGGAGTTGGTTTAGGAATAGGCTCACGAGCTGGCTCAGGAAGTGTCCAATTATTTTCATTTGTCAACATATTATTCAATAGAATTTCAGCTTCATCCGGTGTTCTTTCCCTGAAAACAGAACCAGCACAACTATCCAGGTAATCTCTGGAAACATCGGTTAGTCCATTATAAAAGATATCAAGTATTTCATTTTTCTTAAGAGGATGATCAGGCAAAGCATTAAGTAACTTGAGAAGCCTCCCCCAAGCTTGTGGGAGACTCTCTTCTTCAATTTGCACAATATTATATATATCCCTCAAAGCAGCTTGTTTCTTATGAGCAGGGAAATATTTAGCAGAGAAGTAATAAATCATATCCTGGGGACTACGCACACAACCAGGATCAAGAGAATTAAACCATATCTTAGCATCACCCTTTAATGAGAACGGGAATATTTCAAGGATATAAAAGTAACGAGTTCTCTCATCATTAGTGAACAGGGTAGCTATATCATTTAATTTAGTAAGATGTGCCACAACAGTTTCAGATTCATAGCCATGAAAAGGATCAGATTCAACCAAAGTAATTATATCAGGATCAACAGAGAATTCATAATCCTTATCAGTAACACAGATAGGTGAAGTAGCAAAAGCAGGGTCAGGTTTCATTCTAGCATTAAGAGATTGCTGCTTCCATTTAGCTAATAACCTCTTGAGCTCGTATCTATCTTTGCAAGCTAAAATAGCTAGAGCAGCTTCTTTTTCAAAAACATAACCCTCAGGGATAAGAGGTGATTCATATTTATTAGGGGAAGAGTCTTCATCATCACTTTTATCAATATTACCAATTTCAATAATTTCATTCTCTCTAACCCTAGCAAGTTGTTCATCAAGAAATTCACCAAGTGGCACAGTAGTATCAAGCATAGAAGTAGTTTCATCATAAGTATCATGCATAGCAGAAGTGGCATCATCAATAACATGCGACATATCAGAACGAATATCAGAAGCAGGTTTAGGTGTCGCAAGCTTATTCAAAACAGAAGGAGAATCAAGTGCAGAGCTAGATGGTAGTTCCTTACCTACCCTCGTAGTTGAGGGATAAACCATGGTTTTTGGATCTCTCAAGTTCTTCGTAATGATAAGAAGATATAAATCCCAAGTGACTCAAAGAATAGAGCTATGCTCCCCGGCAACGGCGCCAGAAAATAGTCTTGTTAACCCACAAGTATAGGGGATCGCAACAGTTTTCGAGGGTAGAGTATTCAACCAATATTGATTCGACACAAGGGGATACAAAGAATATTCTCAAGTATTAGCAGCTGAGTTGTCAATTCAACCACACCTGGAAACTTAATATCTGCAGCAAAGTGTTTAGTAGCAAAGTAATATGATAGTAGTGGTAATGGTAGCAAAATGTAGCGATAGCAAAAGTAATGTTTTTGGTATTTTGTAGTGATGATAGCAATAGCAACGGAAAAGTAAATAAGCGAAGAACAATATATGGAAAGCTCGTAGGCAATGGATCGGAGATAGAGAATTATGCCGGATGCGGTTCATCATGTAACAGTCATAACCTAGGGTGACACAGAACTAGCTCCAATTCATCAATGTAATGTAGGCATGTATTCCGAATATAGTCATACGTGCTTATGGAAAAGAACTTGCATGACATCTTTTGTCCTACCCTCCCGTGGCAGCGGGGTCCTAATGGAAACTAAGGGATATTAAGGCCTCCTTTTAATAGAGTACCGGACCAAAGCATTAACACATAGTGAATACATGAACTCCTCAAACTACGGTCATCACCGGTAAGTATCCCGGTTATTGTCACTTCGGGGTTAACAGAACATAACACATAACATGTGACTATAGACTTGCAAGATAGGATCAAGAAAACTCTTATATTGATGAAAACATAATAGGTTCAGATCTGAAATCATGGCACTCGGGCCCTAGTGACAAGCATTAGGCATATCAAAGTCATAGCAACATCAATCTCAGAACATAGTGCATACTAGGGATCAAACCCTAACAAAACTAACTCGATTACATGACAAATCTCATCCAATCCATCACCGTCCAGCAAGCCTACGATGGAATTACTCACGCACGGCGGTGAGCATCATGAAATTGGTGATGGAGGATGGTGGATGATGACGATGGCAACGGATTCCCCTCTCCGGAGCCCCGAACGGACTCCAGATCAGCCCTCCCGAGAGGTTTTAGGGCTTGGCGGCGGATCCGTATCGTAAAACACGATGAATCCTTCTCTCTGATTTTTTTCTCCCTGAAAGCAAATATTTAGAGTTGGGGCTGAGGTCGGAGGAGCTCCAGGGGGCCCACGAGGTAGGGGGCACGCCCCCCCACCCTCGTGGCTAGGGTGTGGGCCCCTGGTCTTCATCTTTTGTAGGGATTTTTTATTATTTCCAAAAAGATGTTTCGTGAAGTTTCAGGTCATTCCGAGAACTTTTGTTTCTGCACATAAATAACACCATGGAATTCTGCTGAAAACAGCGTTAGTCCGGGTTAGTTCCATTCAAATCATGCAAGTTAGAGTCCAAAACAAGGGCAAAAGTGTTTGGAAAAAGTAGATACGATGGAGACGTATCAGGGACAAAAAGTATCATTTTCATCAAACATAGCATCCCCAAGATTGTATCATTAGCATCATGGATATTCACAGAATTCATAATAACAACATTGCAATCATGCTCATCATTCAAAGATTTAGTGCCAAACATTTTAATGCATTCTTCTTATAACACTTGAGCACAATTTTCCTTTCCATCATTTTCACGAAAGATATTAAAAAGATGAAGCATATGAGGCAACCTCAATTCCATTTTTTGTAGTTTTCTATTATAAACTAAACTAGTGATAAAACAAGAAACTAAAAGATTTGATTGCAAGATCTAAAGATATACCTTCAAGCACTAACCTTCCCGGCAATGGCGCCAGGAAAGAGCTGGATGTCTACTACACAACCTTCTTCTTGTAGACGTTGTTGGGCCTCCAAGTGCAGAGGTTTGTAGGAAAGTAGCAAATTTCCCTTAAGTGGATGACCTAAGGTTTATCAATCCATGGGAGGCGTAGGATGAAGATGGTCTCTCTCAAACAACCCTGCAATCAAATAGCAAAGAGTCTCTTGTGTCCCCCAACACACCCAATACAATGGTAAATTGTATAGGTGCACTAGTTCGGCGAAGAGATGGTGATACAAGTGCAATATGGATGGTAGATATAGGTTTTTGTAATATGAAAATATAAAAACAGCAAGGTAACTGATGATAAAAGTGAGCAGAAACAGTATTGCAATGCTTCTAAACAAGGCTTAGGGTTCATACTTTCACTAGTGCAAGTTCTCTCAACAAGGATAGCATAATCAGATCATATAACTATCCCTCAAGATGCAACAAAGAGTCGCTCCAAAGTCACTAATAGCGGAGAACAAACGAAGAGATTATTGTAGGGTACGAAACCACCTCAAAGTTATTCTTTCCGATCAATCCATTGGGTCATTCTTATAAGTGTCACAAACAGCCCTAGAGTTCATAGTAAAATAACACCTTAACACACAAATCAACCAAAACCCTAATGTCACCTAGATACTCCAATGTCACCTCAAGTATCCGCGGGTATGATTATATGATATGCATCACACAATCTCAGATTCATCTATTCAACCAACACAAAGAACTTCAAAGAGTGCCCCAAAGTTTCTATCGGAGAGTCAAGACGAAAACGTGTGCCAACCTGATAACCCACAAGTATAGGGGATCGCAACGGTTTTCGATAAGTAAGAGTGTCGAACCCAACGAGGAGCTAAAGGCAGAAGAAATATTCCCTCAAGTTCTATCGACCACCGATACAACTCTACGCACGCTTGATGTTCGCTTTACCTAGAACAAGTGTGAAACTAGAAGTACTTTGCAGGTGTTTTTGGATAGGTTTGCAAGATAATAAAGATTACGTTAATAAAAACTAGGGGCTGTTTAGATAAAGAAACAATAAAGTAAATATAGCGAGTGTGGAAAAGCGGTGGTAGGAGTTGCGAAATTGCCCCTAAGCAATTGACTACTTTACTAGACCGATAGCAAGTATTATGTGGGAGAGGCCACTGCTAGCATGTCATCCCTGACTTGGAATTCTATGCACTTATGATTGGAACGATTAGCAAGCATCCGCAACTACTAACGTTCATTAAGGTAAAACCCAACCATAGCATTAAGATATATTGGCCCCCCTTCAATCCCGTATGCATCAATTTCTATGCTAGGCTGAAGCTTCTGTCACCATTGCCCTCCAATACATAGTCCTATCAACATACAACTAACCCTAGGGTGTGATCCACGCGCGTAGCCATATGATGGGCACCAAAGGACAGCAACATAACCACAAGCAAATTAAATCAATCATAGCAATTCATCAACCACCAATAGGACAACAAAAATCTACTCAGACATCATAGGATGGCAACACATCATTGGATAATAATATGAAGCATAAAGCACCATGTTCAAGTAGAGGGTACAGTGGGTTGCGGGAGAGTGTACCGTTGTAGATAGAGGGGGGAAGGTGATGGAGAAGTTGGTGAAGATGGCGGAGTGTTGGTGTAGATCGCGGTGATGATGATGATGGCCACGGCAGCGTTCCGACGCCACCGAAAGAGAAGGGGAGAGGGGGCCCCTTCGTCTTCTTCTTCCTTGACCTCCTCCCTAGATGGGAGAAGGGTTTCCCCTCTGGTCCTTGGCCTCCATGGAATGGGAGGGGCGAGAGCCCCTCCGAGATTGGATCTGTCTCTCTGTCTCTCTCTGTTTCTGCGTTCTCCTCTGCTGCCCTTTCACCGTTTCAGGTATATATGGAGATCCGTAACTCCGATTGGATCGAAACCTTCACCGTGATTCTTTTTCCGAAAATTAGCTTTCTTGGGGCCGAAGAAGGGAATCAACTGCCTTATGGGTGGCCCACGAGGGTCAGGGGGCGCCCCCCTGCCTCGTGGCCACCTCGGGCACCGTCTCGCGTGGATTTTTCTTCCAGAATTTTCCAAATATTCTAAAAATAAGCTCCGTCCGTTTTTATCCCGTTTGGATTCCGTTTGATATGGATATTCTGCGCAACCAAAAACATGCAATAAACAAGAACTGGCACTTGGCACTGGATCAATATGTTAGTCCCAAAAATAGTATAAAAAGTTGCCAAAAGTATATGAAAGTTGTAGAATATTGGCATGGAACAATAAAAAATTATAGATACGACGGAGACGTATCAGCATCCCCAAGCTTAATTCCTGCTCGTCCTCGAGTAGGTAAATGATAAAAAAGATAATTTTTGATGTGGAATGCTACCTAGCATAATCTGGATTACATATCCAATCATGGCATGAATATTAAGATACGAGTGATTCAAAGCAATAGTCTATCATTTGACATAAAAATAATAATACTTCAGGCCCACTAATAAAGCAATCATGTCTTTTCAAAATAACAAGGCCAAAGAAAGTTATCCCTACAAAATCATATAGTCTGGCTATGCTTCATCTTCACCACACAAAATACTCACATCATGCACAACCCCGATGACAAGCCGAGCAATTGGTTCATACTTTTTAACACGCTTCAGCATTTTCAACCCTCACACAATACATGAGTGTGAGCCATGGATATAGGACTATAGGTGGAATAGAATGGTGGTTGTGGATAAGACAAAAAGGAGAAGATAGTCTCACATCAACTAGGCGTATCAACGGGCTATGGAGATGCCCATCAATAGATATCAATGTGAGTGAGTAGGGATTGCCATGCAACGGATGCACTAGAGCTATAAGTATATGAAAGCTCAAACTGAAACTAAGTGGGTGTGCATCCAACTTGCTTGCTCATGAAGACCTACGGCATTTGAGGAAGCCCATCGTTGGAATATACAAGCCAAGTTTTATAATGAAAATTCCCACTAGTATATGAAAGTGATAACTCAAGAGACTCTCTATATGAATGACATGGTGCTACTTTGAAGCACAAGTGTGGTAAAAGGATAGTAACATTGCCCCTTCTCTCTTTTTCTCTCATTTTTTGGAGGCTTATTTGGCCTCTCTCTCTTTTTTGGGGGGGCTTCTTTGGCCACTTTTATTTTGATAACCTCACATGGGACAATGTTCTAACAATGATGATCATCACACTTTTATTTACTTACAACTCAATATTACAACTCGATCTAGAACAGAGATATGACTCTATATGAATGCCTCCGACGGTGTACCGGGATGTGCAACGATCTAGCGTAGAAATAAAAAAAAAAAATGAAAAAGCCATGAAAACATCATGCTAGCTATCTTACGATCATGCAAAGCAATATCATAATGAATGCTCAAGTCATGTATATGATGATGATGGAAGTTGCATGGCAATATATCTCGGAATGGCTATGGAAATGCCATGATAGGTAGGTATGGTGGCTGTTTTGAGGAAGGTATAAGGAGGTTTATGGTACCGGCGAAAGTTGAGCGATACTAGATAGGTTAGCAATGATGGAAGGGTGAGAGTGCGTATAATCCATGGACTCAACATTAGTCATAAAGAACTCACATACTTATTGCAAAAGTTTATTAGCCCTCGAAGCAAAGCACTACTACGCATGCCCCTAGGGGGATAGATTGGTAGGAAAAGACCATCGCTCGTCCCCGACCGCCACTCATAAGGAAGACAATCAATAAATACCTCATGCTCCAACTTTGTTATATAACGGTTCACCATACGTGTATGCTGCGAGAATCACAAACCTCAACACAAGTATTTCTACTAATCCACAACTACCCACTAGCATGACTCTAATATCACCATCTTTATATCGCAAAACTATTGCAAGGAATCAAACACATCATATTCAGTGATCTACAAGTTTTATGTAGGATTTTATGACTAACCATGTGAATGACCAATTCCTGTCATCTCTCTAAATAGATATAAGTGAAGCAAGAGAGTTTAATTCTTTCTACAAAAGATATGCCCACGCTCTAACAAATCTAAGTGAAGCAAAAGAGCATTCTACAAATGGCGGTTGTCTAAGTGAAGAGAAACAAGCAATCCAAACTTCAAATGATATAAGTGAAGCACATGAAGCATTCTATAAAGCCATACTCAAAAGATATAAGTGAAGTGTATAGAGCATTCTATAAATCAACCAAGGACTATCTCATACCATCATGGTGCATAAAAGAGAAAATGAAAACTAAATGCAAAAGACGCTCCAAGATTGCACATATCGCATGAACGAAACGAATCCGAAAACATACCGATACTTGTTGAAGAAAGAGGGGATGCCTTCTGGGGCATCCCCAAGCTTAGACGCTTGAGTCTCCTTGAATATTTACTTGGGGTGCCTCGGGCATCCCCAAGCTTGAGCTCTTGCCTCTCTTCCTTCTTCTCACATCGAGACCTTCTCGATCATCGAACACTTCATCCACACAAAACTTCAACACAAAACTCGGTAAGATCCGTTAGTATAATAAAGCAAATCACTGCTCTAAGTACTGTTGCAAACCAATTCATATTTTGTTTTTGCATTGTGTCTACTGTAATATAACTTTTCCATGGCTTAATCCACTGATATAAATCGATAGTTTCATCAAAACAAACAAACTATGCATCAAAAACAGAATCTGTCTAAAAAAGAACAGTCTGTAACAATCTGAACATTCACCATACTTCTGATACTTGAAAAATTCTACCAAAATTAGGAAAAATAAAAAATTTGTATAGGGAGACAGTGCAAAAAGAATCAGAACATTTTGATGTTCTAACTAAATATTTAAAATTGCGCACTACAGCCAAAGTTTCTGTCCTGCACCGTACAAACCATCAAGCAAATGTAAACATCCTAAAGGCAAAACTTGGCACATTATTCTTATTTCTAAACTTTATAAAAGCACACAACAGAAATGAATGACTCTCTAAACTTCCGGGTTGTCTCCCTGGCAGCGCTTTCCTTAAAGCCATTAAGCTAGGCATATAGTGCTCAAGTAATGAATCCACCCGGATCCCAAGGTATATCAAAGCCAATTTTAATTAACAATGATTTGTAATTTAGTAGTGAGCACAAAGTAACATATATCATACAACAACGAAGTCTAACTCTCTTCATGTGCATTGGCATGTCATAAAAGAATAATTCATGCACACATAGTAACGGCCAATGCATAGTATAAACAGTTTCTTGCAATTTTATCGTATTGGAAACATAGAGAGGTGGAGATATAGTTCCTCTCTCATAATAATTGCAAGTAGGAGAAGCAAGCACATGCATATTATATTCATCAAAATCATCATGTGCAACGGTAAAAGGCAATCCATCAATATAATCCTTAATAAGTGCAAACTTCTCCGATATAGTGTAGTTGGGAGAATTCAAAAAGATAATAGGACTATCATGTGTGGGTGCAATAGCAACAATTTCATGTTTAACAAAAGGAACTATAACAATTTCATCTCCATAAGCATAATTCATATTGGCATCTTGGCCACAAGCATAGCAAGCATCATCAAAAAGGGATATTTCAAGAGAATCAACGGGATCATAACAATCATCATAGCAATCATCCTTCGGTAAGCACGAAGGGAAATTAAAGAATGTATGAGTTGAAGAGTTACTCTCATTAGAAGGTGGGCACGGGTAGCTAATCCATTCTTCCTCGTTTTGTTCTTCGCTCTCCTCCTCATGTTTTTCATCCAATGAGCTCACAGTTTCATCAATTTCTTCTTCCATAGACTCCTGCAAAATATTAGTCTCTTCTTGGACAGTGGGGTAGTCCTCAATATATGGTTCAACATAGGCATTAGAAGCATAATTATCATAGCAATATTTAAGTATGGCAAAATTTTCAGATTTGTAAAGAGTAGCATCATACTTTTCAATCAAAGAAGCAATTTCCTAAGCACCCTTAAAAGCAACAAATTCTTCAATTTGTTGAACATCATAGTAATTATAAACACCTTTAGCATACGAAGATACAATTCCATTATCACTAAACTCACATTGATCGGGAAGGCGTTTCTTAGGGTTTTTAGAACAACAATTAAAATCGTATATTTCACATAAATTCTAAGCATAGCATTGAAAACGATGAATTTGACCCAATAGAATTTTCCCTTTTTCAGATATTCGGTGTCGCACATAACAAGCATGCTCATCTAAAGATTTGCCCTCAACTAAGCTAGTTGGGGTTTCAGCACGAGCACAAAGGGATCGAAGGTGATCCAAGTAATAAGCTTCAGGACTGTGATAGATTTTGAGTGGTTCTTCAACCATTGGTTCAGTAGGTACAACTAATTTTTTTTGGTATTTTGCATTTCCTACCCATAACTAAAGATTGAAAACAACTAAGAACAGCAAATACAAATTACTTAGTGGTAAAGCAAACAAGCACACACGAGAATATTCACCCCACGCTATTGCTCCCCGGCAACGACGCCATAAAAAGGTCTTGATAACCCACAAGTATAGGGGATCGCAACAGTTTTTGATAAGTAAGAGTGTCGAACCCAACGAGGAGCTAAAGGCAGAACAAATATTCCCTCAAGTTCTATCAACCACCGATACAACTCTACGCACGCTTGATGTTCGCTTTACCTAGAACAAGTGTGAAACTAGAAGTACTTTGTAGGTGTTTTTGGATAGGTTTGCAAGATAATAAAGATTATGTAAATAAAAACTAGGGGCTATTTAGATAAAGAAACAATAAAGTAAATATAGCGAGTGTGGAAAAGCAGTGGTAGGAGTTGTGAAATTGCCCCTAAGCAATTGACTACTTTACTAGACCGATAGCAAGTATTATGTGGGAGAGGCCACTGCTAGCATGTCATCCCTGACTTGGAATTCTATGCACTTATGATAGGAACTATTAGCAAGCATCCGCAACTACTAATGTTCATTAAGGTAAAACCCAACCATAGCATTAAGATATATTGGTCCCCCTTCAATCCCGTATGCATCAATTTCTATGCTAGGCTGAAGCTTCTGTCACCCTTTCCCTCCAATACATAGTCCCATCAACATACAACTAACCCTAGGGTGTGATCCACGCACGCAATCATATGATGGGCACCAAAGGACAGCAACATAACCACAAGCAAATTAAATCAATCATAGCAATTCATCAACCACCAATAGGACAACGAAAATCTACTCAAACATCATAGGATGGCAACACATCATTGGATAATAATATGAAGCATAAAGCACCATGTTCAAGTAGAGGGTACAGCGGGTTGCGGGAGAGTGGACAACTGTAGATAGAGGGGGGAAGGTGATGGAGATGTTGGTGAAGATGGAGGAGGTGTTGGTGTAGATCGCGGTGATGATGATGATGGCCATGGCAGCGTTCCGACGCCACCGGAAGAGAATGGGAGAGGGGGGCCCTTCGTCTTCTTCTTCCTTGACCTCCTCCCTAGATGGGAGAAGGGTTTCCCCTCTAGTCCTTGGCCTCCATGCCATGGGAGGGGCGAGAGCCCCTCCGAGATTGGATCTGTCTCTCTATCTCTCTCTGTTTCTGCGTTCTCCTCTGCTGCCCTTTCACCGTTTCGGGTATATATGGAGATCCGTAACTCCGATTGGATCGAATCCTTCGCCGTGATTCCCCCCCCCCCCCGAAAATTAGCTTTCTTGCGGCCGAAGAAGGGCATCAACCACCTTACGGGTGCCCCACGAGGGTCAGGGGCGCGCCCCCCTAACTCGTGGGCACCTCGGGCACCGTCTCGCATGGATTTTTCTTCCGGAATTTTCCAAATATTCCAAAAATAAGCTCGGTCCGTTTTTATCCCGTTTGGATTCCGTTTGATATGGATATTCTGCGAAACCAAAAACATGCAATAAACATGAACTGGCACTGGGCACTGGATCAATATGTTAGTCCCAAAAATAGTATAAAAAGTTGCCAAAAGTATATGAAAGTTGTAGAATATTGGCATGGAACAATAAAAAATTATAGATACGACAGAGACGTATCACAACCCCTATGCATAAGTTCACAAGGTCACATAACTCGCAAGTTGATCACCAAAACATACATCAAGTGGATCACGTGAATATCCTATTATCACCACAGATAAGCACATGCAGGACATACATCAAGTGTTCTCAAATCCTTAAAGACTCAATCCGATAAGATAACTTCAAAGGGAAAACTCAATTCATCACAAGGAGATAAAGGGGGACAAACATCATAAGATCCAACCATAATAGCAAAGTCCGTGGTACATCAAGATCATGCCAAATCAAGAACACGAGAGAGAGAAAGATCAAACACATAGCTACTGGTACATACCCTCAGTCCCGAGGGTGAACTACTCCCTCCTCATCATGGAGAGCGTCGAGATGATGAAGATGGCCACCGGTGATGGATCCCCCCTCCAGCAGGGTGTCGGAACAGGGTCCCGATTGGTTTTTGGTGGCTACAGAGGCTTCCAGCGGCGGAACTCCCTATCTAGGTTATTTTCTGGAGGTTTATGTATTTATAGGAATTTTTGGCGTTAGTCTCATGTCAGGGGGGGTCTCCGAGTCGTCCACAAGATAGGGGGACGCGCCCTCCACCCTCGTGGATGGCTCGAGACTCTTCTAGCCCAACTCTTTTACTCCGAGGGCTTCTTTTGGTCCATAAAAATCATCAAAAATTGGCACGTCAATTGGACTCCGTTTGGTATTCCTTTTCTATAAAACTCAAAAACAAGGAAAAACAGAAACTAGCACTGGGCTCTAGGTTAATAGGTTAGTCCCAAAAATCATATAAAATAGCATATAAATACATATAAAACATCCAAGATTGATAATATAATAGCATGGAACAATGAAAAATTATAGATACGTTGGAGACGTATCAAGAGTCTTCTGAAGTGGTGGCGGACTTGGAGGAGGAGCCGGCTGACGCGGTGTCGGTGGCCTTGCAAAGACGATGCAATCCTTTCTCCATAGAATGATATGATGTATGGCCTCTCCCAGCGTGCGCTCGTTGTCACCTCTAGGAATATCAAGCTCTAGCCCCGAATATCCTGCCACCACTCCATCAACCCCGACACGAGCATAGCCAGCTGGAATTGGATTGCAATGGAAGGTTGCTTCCGGGGGATTTGTATAAGCATAGCCATCTGCCACCTTCACGGATATGTTCTTTATTTTAAATTGTAGCTCACAAGTTGTCGTAGCTATGATATCATCCACATGGTAACTATCCAGCAGTGCATCATCGCCCGGGGCGGAACCCACGCTGCTTCTCGGCATGGATGGATGGTGCTATCCAATGCTGGATCCGCTAGCTGCTGCCGCTACTGAGCCCCCCTTTCCTGGCTAAGTGAGTCAATCTGCTGCTACTGCTGCCACTTGAAAGTGATTTCCAACTCCATGTGCTTTGATTCTATGATGTGAAGGCGGTCTGCTTCCTGCTTCCTCTACTCCTCCTCAAGCTTCCTCTTATGCTCCTCCTGTTGCTTCTTTCTCGCACGACTTTTGTAGTCGGTGTTCCAGTCCACAAACACCTCAAATCACGGAACAACGCCTTTGCCTCGTGTTCTTCCCGGGTGTTCAGGATTCTTCAGGGCACGTGTAAGCTCGTTGTTCTCTCTGTTGGGCGTGAACACCCCCGTTCGAGCCTCTTCTATTGCAACAAGTAAACTGTCGGTGGCTCCTTTAAGACTTGCCCATGCTACGTCTTGAGCTTGCGTTGGTTTTCCCCGAAGAGGAAGGGATGATGCAGCAGAGTAGCGTAAGTATTTCCCTTAGTTTTTGAGAACCAAGGTATCAATCCAGTAGGAGGCCACGCTCAAGTCCCTCGTACCTGCACAAAACGATAGCTACTCGCAACCAACACGGTTAGGGGTTGTCAATCCCTTCACGGTCACTTACGAGAGTGAGATCTGATAGATATAATATTTTTGGTATTTTTGGTATAAAGATGCAAAGTAAAAAGTAAAAGCAAAGTAAAAGGCAAAGCAAGATTAAAGTGATGGAGATTGATATGATGAGAATAGACCCGGGGGCCATAGGTTTCACTAGTGCCTTCTCTCAAGAGCATAAGTATTCTACGGTGGGTGAACAAATTACTGTTGAGCAATTGATAGAATTGAGCATAGTTATGAGAATATCTAGGCATGATCATGTATATAGGCATCACCGTCCGTGAAAAGTAGACCGAAACGATTCTGCATCTACTACTATTACTCCACTCATCGACCGCTATCCAGCATGCATCTAGAGTATTAAGTTAAAAACAGAGTAACACCTTAAGCAAGATGACATGATGTAGAGAGATAAATTCATGCAATATGAAATAAACCTCATCTTGTTATCCTGATGGAAACGATGCAATACGTGCCTTGCTGCCCCTTCTGTCACTAGGAAAGGACACCGCAAGATCGAACCCAAAGCTAAGCACTTCTCCCATGGAAAGAACTACCAATCTAGTTGGCCAAACCAAACGGATAATTTGAAGAGACTTGCAAAGATAACCAATCATACATAAAAGAATTCATAGAAGTGTAAGTGCATCTAGTGCCACCCCCTAGTTGGTTTTGGAGTATTGACAACAAACCTAGTTGAGGGACTAATGTGTTTGTGAGAATTGCAGGAAAACACAGGTAGAAGTCCCTCATTGATTCGATTTTTTACTACCAGAGATGACCCCTAAAAATGTATGAAGACATTGAAGACAAAGGTGGTATATGAAGATATTCACATTGAAGACTATGACAAAACAAGACACGTTATGAAGCCTATGGAACTCGAAGACTTAGATCTTTCGTAGTTCTTTTTTTTATTTTGTGTTGAGTCATAGGAACCACCGTACTGTTAAGTGGGGTCCAGGAGAACCAGTCAGAATGACTGAAGTGATGCCTAAATCAAAAACCTATGTCTTCGAGTGAAGACAATGAGAGCGAATCTTGTCCAGAGCCGGACAAGTCAGCTTTGCTTGTAGCCCAAGTAAAGTTGTCATGAGAGTTCGAAATCTGACCGTTGAGACACGTGTCAGTTCCTTAGTGACCCAGGGTCATTTCGGACAAATCAGGTCGGGTTGCCAAGTGGCTATAAATAGCCCACCCCCACAACCATAAACGGTTGGCTGCTCAGATTTCAGTGCACGGCTTTTGTCGTTTGAGAGCAACCCACCTCGAAGCCTTTGAGAGAAAATTCCTAGTGAGGAGAAAAGCCCTAACCACCTAGAGCGAGAGTAAATTGGGCATCACTTGAGTCTTCTTGTCTGTGTGATCTGAAGACTTATTACACTTGAGGACTGTGAATTCTCCAGACGGTTAGGCGTCGCGTTCAGAGCATCCAAGAGACATTGTGGATTGCCAGTGAACGAAGTATGTGAAGGTTTGGGAGTCTACCTTGAAGACTTACCAGAGTGATTGGGCGAGGACTAAGTGACCTTAGCTCAAGGAGAATACGGTGAGGACTTGGTGTCCTGAACTGCGTGTTCAGGACTGGGTGTCCGGGACTGTGTGTCCTAAGGTTTAAATACCTAGCCGCTCCAACCAGACGTACAGTTGTCACAGCAACTGGAACTGGTCCAACATATCATTGTCTTCAACGAGTCACTGGTTTCATCTTCACTTCCTTCTCTTGCTGTTACTCATTGTGAAGTCACTGCATGCTTGCTTTATCATTTGTCTTCACAACATGAATGCATGATCTGTTTGGCTTCATAACTTCTTCCTACTTGATCCTTATTACACTGAAGCTGTTTGTCACTGTGCTTTCACTCTAATGAATACATGACCATGGCTGGCCTAGTGTAATCTAACTTCCGCTGCATAGTAATAGGCATAATCTTCACTGTTTGTCTTCATAACTCCCAAGTTTTGAAGACTTTCATAAAAATCGCCTATTCACCCCCCCTCTAGTCGATATAACGCACTTTCAATTGGTATCAGAACAAGGTGCTCCCTTGTTCTGTGTGATTCGGTTTAACCACCTGGAGTTTTAGCTATGTCGACTGCAGGGATAATCAAAGTCTCCGCTGCGTGCCCCGTCTTCGATGGAACTGAATATCCCTACTGGAAGAATAAGATGCGAATGCATCTTGAAGCCATTGACGTCGACCTATGGTATGTCGTCGAGAACGGCGTTCCCAAGGCTGGAGAAGGTGTCACTGCTGCTGATGTCAAGAAGTTCACTCAACTGGACTCTACTGCCAAAAATATCATTTGTGGCCATCTGACAAAAGGACAGTATGGCCGTGTGAGTGCCTTGAAGACATCCAAGCTGGTCTGGGACTGGCTCTCCAAGGTCAATGAAGGCGTCTCAACCCAGAGAGATCAAAGAATCAGTGTTCTTCGCAACCTCTTCAACCGCTTCAAGCGAAATGACGATGAGAATGTCCAGCACACATTTGACCGACTTACTGACATCACAAATGAGCTTCAAGCCCTCGGCGCCACTGAAATCACCAAACATGAAATTGTCAAGACGCTGCTGAGATCACTTGATAGTTCGTTTGACATCCTGGCCCTGATGATTCAAGAACGTCCTGATTTCAAGACACTATATCCGTCTGACATACTTGAGAGGCTCAACACACATGAGTTTCAGCTTTCTGAGAAAAGAGATATCTACGGTCCAAACTATGGGCGAACTCGTGCCTTGAAGGCAAAAGCTGTCTCCTCATCTGAAGAAGAATCTGACTGCAGTTCTGATGATCCTGAAGACATTGGAAGAGAACTTGCAATTCTAGTGAAGAAGTTCCAAAAATTCACCAAGAAGAAAGGCTTCAGAAAATCTTCACGATCAAGCTCAAGGAATGATGAAGCTTCTGCTCATGACTACAAGAAGAAAACATGTCACAAGTGCAAGAAAACTGGACACTTCATCTCTGAGTGTCCTCAGTGGGACAATGAGAACAGAAGGAAGAAGAAGAGCAAGGAATATGATTCTGACGACAAGAAGAAGAAGAAATACTCAAAGTCTTCTTCCAAGTCTCCATCAAAGTCTTCATCACACAAGAAGAGCTCATATGGCAAGGCACGTGCGTTTGTTGGAAAGGAGATGGATTCAGAGGAGGAGTCCGCATCTGAGGAGGCAGAGGTGGAGTCTGAGGAGGAGTCTGATTCTGGCATTGCGAGTATGGCTACAGCATACGTCGCCAAGTCTATCTTCAACACTGAAGACAATGACTGCATCACCGACACCGACGCAAATGACAAGAACGACTCCACTCCTACCTACTGCTTCATGGCACGCGGTGCCAAGGTAAACACACGCACTACTCGCTATCAAACATCTAGTGACGATGACTCTGAATGTGATTCAAAACCTAGCTACAAAACACTTGCTAAAATTGCAACTGAACAACAGAAAGCTATGGAACATATTCAAAAACTGGTAGACAGAAGCGATGATCTGTTGGGTGCTGAAATGACTCGATCTGAATCCTTAATTGAAGACATAAAAAACCTTCACGTTAAGTATCAGGAACTTGAAGATCGTCATGATACTCTCTCAACAACTCATGAAAAGCTTTCCTATGATTATCTTCAAAGGAAGCAAGAACTTGAGAAATTGAGAGCGGCTCATGAAGATCTTCAAAAGGAAAATGAGTCACTTCGCTCCGAACAGATCAGTCCCGCTCAGGAAGGATTTGAACCACCATGTCTTAAATGCATTGAGCGTGATAATGCTAATTCTGTTGCTGAATGTTCCACTGCTACTGCTGTTGCAATATCTTCAACTGTTGATGTGGTAACTAACCCCTCTGCTGAGGATACCACTGCTATCGCTGATGAGAATGCTAGGTTGAAGACATTGCTTGAAACAGGGATGTACAAAAGTCTTAAAGGACATCAGACATTATGTGATGTCCTCAAAAAGCAGATTCTGAACCGAAACCCTAGGAAAGAGGGTGTTGGATTTGTGAGGAAAATAAATGCAGATGGCTCTTACTGGAAACCTGAGCAGTACCACAAAACCACATGGGTTGCTGCAAAGGAACTTTCAGCAGATCCATCCAACTTATCTGGCTTCACTTGTGCTAACCCCATTATCATTGATGAATCCATTGATGCAAACTATAAACTGTTTAAGAATCAGAATGGTGAAGTGTTTGCCAGGTACATTGGTACTAACTGCAGGAATGGACTGCCTATGAAGAAGATCTGGGTTCCGAAAAAGTGTCTGGAAAATCTTCCTGTGAATGTCTTCATGACACCTCACTTAAAGAAGACAAACCTCAGACCAAAGGCTTCATACAAACAGAGGACTCACCTGAGTCACACTAACACAAATATTTTGCAGGGAAACTATACTCAGGCATATGAATATGAGAGCGGTTCATCGAACCGTGTTCATGTGACCAAAAATTATTCTGCTTATTCCTATGAGTATTATTGTCCACCTGCTAGACTGTTTGCCAAGGCTTCAAAGCCAAAATTCTCAGATGCTGCACTTAGACTTATTGCTTCTAAGCCACCCTTGAAGATGTGGGTGGTTAAGAAAGCTTAACTCTCTTTTGCAGGGAAAGGTCTCCAGCAGAAAAACAAAATCTTCTGATGCTATTGCTGGGGACCTTAAAAATCTTGTAGGGCGCAAGATAAAATGCCCGAATGGCATCATTATGTACTTCATTCCTGAATCGCATGCTACTCTCCCTATTAGTCCTAATCTGGATCTAAGTTTTCATAACCCACAGGTTCGTCAAATGTTTATGCTTCACAATTCTCTTCGTGAAGCCTATCCCCCTAACTGCACTGTAGGGTACGACACCAGCGACTTCAAAGTCTTCAGAATGGATTATTGACAGTGGGTGTACAAATCACATGAGTGGCAGAAGAAGCCTTCTTATGGACTCAACATTACGTCCATCCGACAAGAGCCACATCACATTTGCTGACACTGGTAAAAGTAAGGTATTGGGTCTAGGTAGAGTTGCAATCTCAAAGGATCAACACATGGATAAAGTCATGCTTGTTGAATCCCTTGGCTTCAACTTAATGTCTGTCTCAATGCTTTGCGATTTGAATATGATTGTAATGTTTGGAAAATATCGTTGCCTGGTGCTAATGGAATCTAACAAATCTCTAGTGTTTGAAGGGTATCGGAAAGGTGATTTGTACGTGGTAGATTTCTCAGCAGGACCACAACTTGCAGTATGTCTTCTTGAAAAAGCTTCAGAATGCTGGCTTTGGCATCGGAGGCTTGGGCATGCTGGCATGAGGAATCTCCACACCCTTGCGAAGAAGAAGCATGTCATAGGCATCGAGGGCGTTAAGTTCAAGAAAGATCACTTATGCGGTGCCTGTGAAGCAGGGAAGATGACAAGGGCAAAACATCCTTCGAAGACAATCATGACTACTACACAACCCTTCAAACTGCTCCACATGGATCTTTTCGGTCCCACTCACTACTCAACTTTTACTACTTCTGCTTGCCTCTATGGTTTTGTCATTGTTGATGATTACTCTAGATATACTTGGGTACACATAATCCTTTACAAGACTGAAGTGCAGGATGTCTTCAGACGCTTCGCCAATTGAGCCATGAACAATTTTGGCGCCAAGATAAAGCACATCAGAAGTGACAATGGCACTGAATTCAAGAACACTGGCCTTGATACATATCTTGATACCTTGGGCATCGCACATGAATTCTCAGCTCCGTACACGCCACAGCAGAATGGCGTCATCGAACGCAAGAACAGAACACTCATTGAAATGGTCAGAACAATGCTAGATGAATACAAGACTCCAAGAAAATTCTGGACTGAAGCCATTGATACTGCATGCCATACAATCAATCGTGTTTATCTTCACAAGCTTCTGAACAAGACTTCTTATGAACTCCTAACTGGCAAGAAGCCAAATGTCAGTTACTTCAGAGTATTTGGCGCAAAGTGCTGGATCAAGGACCCACACCACACCTCAAAGTTTGCACCAAAAGCACATGAGGGCCTCATGCTTGGATATGGAAAGGATTCACACTCCTACAGAGTCTTCAATCTCTTCCATTACAAAGTGGTCGAAACAGTGGATGTGCGGTTTGATGAAACAAATGGTTCACAAAGAGAGCAACTGCCAAATGTGCTAGATGAAGTTCCAGCTAGTGAATCAATCAAGCTTATGGGAACTGGAGAGATTATGCCTTCTGAAGCTCATCCTGAAGAAGAACTCATCATCTCAGCACCTGATCAACATGAAGACAATGCTCAGCATGAAGACATTCCTCCAAATAACAACGCAGATCATCAAGAGCAAAGTCTTCGCCCTATACATCCTCGTGTTGCAAATGAAGTGCAGATTGACAGAATAATTGACAGCATCAATGCACCTGGTCCACTCACTCATTCAAGGGCAACTCAGCTAGCAAATTTCTGTGGGCACTTCGCATTCGTGTCAATATCAGAACCCAAGAAAGTTGAAGAAGCCTTCATGGAACCTGAATGGATTCAAGCTATGCAAGAAGAGCTTCAACAGTTTGAGCTGAATAATGTATGGGAATTGGTTAAGCGTCCTGATCCACGGAAGCACAACATAATAGGCACCAAATGGATATACCGCAACAAGCAAGATGAGCATGGTCAAGTTGTCAGAAACAAAGCTCGTCTCGTTGCTCAAGGATATACTCAAGTGGAAGGCATTGACTTCGATGAAACATTTGCTCCTGTGGCTAGGCTTGAAGCCATACGCATACTACTGGCCTATGCAAATCATCATAACATACTTCTATATCAAATGGATGTGAAAAGTGCCTTTCTCAATGGCAAGATTGAAGAAGAAGTGTATGTTGCACAACCGCCTGGCTTTGAAAATCCAAAACATCCTGATATGGTATACAAGCTCAACAAGGCACTATATGGCCTCAAACAAGCCCCTAGGGCCTGGTATGACACACTCAAGCACTTTCTGAAGAGCAAAGGCTTCATACCTGGTTCCCTAGATCTCGACATACGATGGTGAACTGTTTGTGTGCCAAATATATGTGGATGACATTATCTTCGGCTGCACCAATCAGAAGTACAGTGAAGAGTTTGGATATATGATGCAAGAGCAATATTAGATGTCCATGATGGGGGAGATGAAGTTCTTCCTTGGTCTTCAAATACGACAACAGCGCAATGGCATCTTCATATCTCAAGAGAAGTATCTCAAAGATTGCCTGAAGAAGTTCGGTATGCAAGACTGCAAAGGCTTCACAACACCGATGCCAGCCAAACATCATCTAGTTCCTGACGACAATGGTAAAGAGTTCGATCAAAAGGTATACCGCTCCATGATTGGGTCTTTGCTTTATTTATGTGCATCTAGGACAGATATCATGCTTAGTGTTTGCATGTGTGCTTGATTTTAAGCGGCACCAAAGGAGTTGCATCACTTAGCTGTGAAGCGAATTCTTCGATATTTGGCTCACACCCCAACTCTAGGATTATGGTATCCAAAGGGCTCAGAGTTTGATTTGGTTGGATTTTCGGATGCTGATTATGCTGGTGACAAAGTTGATCGCAAGTCAACATCAGGCACATGTCACTTCCTGGGACGATCACTTGTATGTTGGTCTTCAAAGAAGCAGAACTGTGTATCTCTCTCCACTGCTGAATCTGAATACATTGCTGCTGGATCTTGCTGCGCTCAGCTTCTGTGGATGAAGCAAACACTCAAGGATTATGGCATTCATCTGAAGCAAGTATTGCGACAATGAAAGCGCCATCAAGATTGCCAACAACCCAGTTCAGCACTCGAAGACAAAGCACATTGAAATTCGTCATCACTTTCTCAGAGATCATGTTGTGAAGGAAGACATTGATATCATACACGTCAACACTGAAGAGCAATTGGCAGATATCTTCACCAAGCCCTTGGATGAGAAGAGGTTTTGCAAGTTACGGTGTGAGCTAAATATCCTGGAATCCTCAAATGTCCTATGATCAGGCACACATCCTAACACTTATGCATATTGATGCTTAGATGTGCAACGCACAAAGTAAAGCATATCTTCAATCAATGAAGACATACATTCTAAGTGTGAATACATTAATGTGGAATTTGACTTCGGAGCGCCACGATAATTGTGCGCCGTGTCTGGGTCTAATACTTCCTATACGGTGGGTAACGCCACCACCAAACGTTCCATTTTGAAGTGTGTAACTCTCGGCGTTTCCTTGCAATATCTTCACATTTAGCTTGGCTTCAAACTCAATATGTCTTCATGATTATCTTCATTACGTTAATTATATAGATATATATGCTCTAGTGTTCTGTCCTCTACAGCATTCACTTATCGCTATGTCTTCTTGGTTGAATCTTTTGAACTAAGTGAATGTGATCGGACCCTAATCTCTCTATGCTTTCCATCTCAAACTCTATCTCTCCAAGTCATATGCATTCTGTTGAAACTGTCGAATGTCTTCACTGTGTCCTTGTCAGCTGAAGACATAGAGACAACCATAAAAGTCCGTTTTTAATGCTCATTCCTCCACATAAGATCCGGAGAAGCAGGAACGACCGCCCGACAATTTAGGCGTGCGTGGGACGTGGAACAAACCCCAAACTTCCGCTAACTGGCCACGCGTGCCTCAAATGCGAACCGCCAGGGGCACCTGCGTAATAGCACAGTGCCGCCTCTGAGTCTATAAATTCACACTTACCGCGGTCATTATCTCCTTCTTCCATCCTCACACGAACCCTAGCGCCACCGCTAGCACTCGACGACGCCGGAGACGAAGCGCTTCGCTGCCGCAACCTCTCCAACGCCGTCCTCACGCCGACCGCGGACATCGTCCTCTCCGCCGTCGCCGTAGGTGTTTTCCGTCGCCAAGTTAGGGCACGGAGGACTAAACTGCTCGTCATCAACTTCCTTCCGTCTAGCAGTTCCAGTGTGGTAAATAAAACTTCTTTTTACAGCCTCTTTTGATCTCATGGTTCTGTCACTTTCTACCATAAGAAGTTTCTCTTTACACCAGTTAGATCTCTCGCTGCATCTCATAACATGCCTAGTATATTCACTTGTGCTTCATAAAGTAGTTAGATTCCTCACTTGTACTGATCTATGGGTTCATACAAATCTGGAACCAACTTCTTATCTATAAGTGAATGTCTTCGCACAATGAGGTCAATGTCTTCTAAACTGATTAATCTTCAAAACCTTCTGAGAATGCATATGACCTCTTCCCCTTCCCTCGCACCTTAATGCTGTCACAGGTACATGTCCGTGGGAGAATCCTTCGGTTCTCATAGTCTGCATTCATTTGCAGAATTCCTACAGCATCACATAAACTCTCCTGAAGCTAGTTCCTGTTGGTCCAGAAAAAGAAAGCCTTTAAAGCCTTTGAAAGTTTTGAAGCCTTTCAAATTAAAGTTTATGGCTTCAGTTGCAGCAACAAGAAAGGGGGGCAGACAGAGACGTGAGGGAACTTCCAAGGATCTGCCTGAAGACTTGGCAGAAATGTACGAAACAGATCCAGAAGAGAGCTATGGGCAGCGCAAGACTCGAATCCAATGGATTCGACGCTTTTGGGCAGAACAGTGGTTCAAATATCGCTTCGTCACCCAGGAGTATGCCGAAAAGAATGCTATCAAGAGTCCATGGGGGGATATCTTATACAAGAATCTTGTACCCAGGACCAGAGATGAAGCCATTGCTCAAGGCTTCTACCCATGCATGGTCCGAGGACCACAGCCTGATGATGCACATCCGTCGTCACTTCTCTGGTGTCGTGACGACAATCTCTTCAAACGCAACTTTCAGTTTGCTCAACAGTCAGCGAAGCTAAACAAGAAGAAATTTGGGCTTGACTTCAACCCTGGTCCCTCCTCACCAAGGGCAGATCGCACACGCGACGCGGAACCCAATATCATTGGTCCGTTTGCCAATCTTGAGGGCCTGATCACCCACATCTTAGTCCAAGGGACTGCTGTGAATGACCCTCCAGCTGATTCTGAGTCTGATGAAGCTCCTGCTGTGCCGAAGCCAAAGCAGATAAAGAAACCAAAAGCTTCGAAGCCGGCCCCTGCCTCAAAAATCTCAAGGGCGAAGCCATTGAAAACTGCACCTCCTGAAGTCAGTGTGCAGTCTGAAGACGTATCCCGCGTCTCCAAGCCCCTGAAGGAAAAGGAGCCCCAGCAACAAACAGGCAAAGAGCTCACTGCTGCTGCCATTCTGTGCAGTGAAGCCATTGATCTATCAAGCGATGAAGATCTGGGCAATGACGCACTAGAACAGCTCATCAAAAGCAAGGAGGAAGCGGAAATCTTCAACAATCTGCCTCTCTTTGATGTCGCCATCATCCACAGCTTCATCGATGAATGGTTTGACACACCAGATATTAGCTTCAATGATCTGCAGCTGCCTGTTGGACTCAGTGTCGCCTTCCAAGGCGCAATTGCTTCAGAACTGGCCATTGCTCAGCGCATTGTTGAGCTGAAGCAGAAAATTGATCACGAAAAAGCTCAGTTCAAGAAGCACATGGCCAGCCTCAGCGTGCAGGAAGTGAGGAGCTTCAAAATCATGCTGCATGATCTCAAAGAAAACTTTCTGAAGAAGCGTGCTGAAGCTCAAGGCTCGCGTGAAAGGATGAAGTCTTTGGCAGACAAATGTGTTCAAGCCTACAACGAGGCTGAAAAGCACAAGGCACTTGGGCGTCCTGGTATCGACCCCAAGATGGCCGCAAAGAAGAAGAAGCAGCCTGTTATGAGTGAATCAGAGGCATCAAAACAAGCAGCTCTTCCGATTATCTTCCCAACCGCCACGACCGGCTCGAAGCCAAAGAGCCGGTCAACAGCTTCAGAGCTAAAGAAGACAAGAGCTGCAGAAGCTGAAGCCAGAAAAAGGAAGAGCTCTGAAGCCTCTCCTACTGCCCCCAGTAAAAAGAAGCGCAAGATCAAGAAATCTAGGGCTGCTCCCACAGAGCCCTTGATGGTTGAACCCCTTTCTGTCATTCACCCCAATGCAGAAAGAAGACTGACAGTTCATGAGCCTGCTCCCACAGAGGCACCTGACGCTGAAGATATTCCAGCAGCCGATCCAATAGCTGCTGAAGACATTGGTCATCAGGACAATGTGCAAGGTGATGCAGCCCTTCCTCAGCTTGAAACAAGCGAACTCATCAGCATTGGACGTCCACTGACGCCAATGGCACAAGATGAGTCATGGGTGGATCGCCCTCAGGAGGAAGAAGAAGACATTGAGGCCCAGCCCACTCCGACACCACAAGCGTCGTCTGCGTTCCGTAGGCTTCGCAAAGGTCCACGGCCTCAAGTCCAGTCTGCAGAAATTCCGGCTGCATCAGCCGAAGACAATGAAGAAGCACCTCCAGAACCCACTCCCTCGCTCCATCAAGATGCAGTTCCCCAGGAGAAAGTGCCTGAGGTTGTCCCTCCAACTACAAACACTAAAGTCAATGTGGAGCCTGCCCCACCAAATGCTTCAGCGGACAGCGAAGCCACTGAGCCAGGCACTTCAGTTCCTGAGTCTGCTGCAGGTCCACAATTTGATTATCACATAGAGCACAGGCCTCATGTCCAGAAGCCAGTCCCAAGGCTTCCAAGGTTCCCAGGTCCTGCATCAGCACCTGGCTCCTTTGATATAAACAGCTTCAAGGCTGACAACTCATTTTTCAATAGCTCCAAGAACCCCTATTCAAGGGAGAGGATTGTATCAGACAGGTTCTGGAGCTATTCACAGCGCAGCTATTATTCATGCATCTTATACAAGCAAGGTCGCATCTTCCCTCACAAGCGCCTTGAGGTTGAAGCCATTGCTGGTCTGCCATGTCTTGAGGAAGCTTTGGACTGCTTCAGGCAAGTAGGTCTGCTGCCGTTCGTGACTGATGAAGAGCACTGGAACGAAGAGCTTCTGCTTCAGTTTTATGCCACTCTCCATATCAAAGGATACAACAGAGATCCGAAGACTTGGATCCTGGAGTGGATGACCAGAAATGTCCATCATGAAGCCAATGCATTTGATATCATTGAGCTCACCGGCCTGCCCACTCCAGGCGAATTCTTCGAGGAAGGCTGCCAACCACATTCTGAAGCTATTGAGAGTATTTTCCAGAGACCTGAACCAAATATGAGTCAGATGCTCTCAATGATGAAGCCATTGCCTCAGGATGCACCCTATCCAACTGAGTTCTTCGTTGAAGACCTAGAGTACCTGCCCAGGACCATATATCACATTATCCGGCGGACTCTCTGGCCCATTAAGGGACACTCTCCACATGCCAAAATTGAGGGTGCAATGAAGACTCTCATATTCTATATCATGCATGGCAAATGCTTCAACGCACAGGATCTTTTCATACGACAACTTGCAGCGTCAGGCTCGGACTTATTTGGTCTAAAAATCTATGCCCCTTGGGTGATGAGGCTGATCAAACTGCACTCTACAATTTCGTATCAGCCCTCAGCCCGAAACCATCGCATCTTCCTGCCAGATGTGGATATCTCTGCTGAAGCAATATACCCTGAGCCTGCCAAGCAACCAATAAGTCTTCAGAATGCCGAACACCAGAGCTTCACGCAGAATGTTGAAGGTGTTGAAGCCATGTCCAGAGTCTATCCGCTGGCTGGCACTACACGTGCACCAGCATCAACTGAAGCCACAGATAGCACAAACGCTCCAAGACCCAAGAAGCGTGCTCGTGTCCTCACTGACCGAGAGCTTCTTGTGGCCCTTCACCAAAAGCAAGATAGGCATCACGACTGGCTGAAACGTTAGATGAAGAACCTCTTGGTGGATGTCAATCGTCTTCGAAACCTGGCCACCAAGAATGCCTTCGTTACACATGAGACTTGCCGTCGTACGTGGAAAGGGCTCTCAATGATCTGCGCTGAAGCTGAACTTGAAGAGGATGGCTTCACAGAGAGCTTCAAATTTGACACCACACCCCCTAGGAGGGCTGTGATGCGCAACACACCGTCACTTGAAGACTCTGAGTTTTTGGTATTTTTGGTATAAAGATGCAAAGTAAAAAGTAAAAGCAAAGTAAAAGGCAAAGCAATATTAAAGTGATGGAGATTGATATGATGAGAATAGACCCGGGGGCCATAGGTTTCACTAGTGCCTTCTCTCAAGAGCATAAGTATTCTACGGTGGGTGAACAAATTACTGTTGAGCAATTGATAGAATTGAGCATAGTTATGAGAATATCTAGGCATGATCATGTATATAGGCATCACGTCCGTGAAAAGTAGACCGAAACGATTCTGCATCTACTACTATTACTCCACTCATCGACCGCTATCCAGCATGCATCTAGAGTATTAAGTTAAAAACAGAGTAACACCTTAAGCAAGATGACATGATGTAGAGAGATAAATTCATGCAATATGAAATAAACCTCATCTTGTTATCCTGATGGAAACGATGCAATACGTGCCTTGCTGCCCCTTCTGTCACTAGGAAAGGACACCGCAAGATCGAACCCAAAGCTAAGCACTTCTCCCATGGAAAGAACTACCAATCTAGTTGGCCAAACCAAACGGATAATTTGAAGAGACTTGCAAAGATAACCAATCATACATAAAAGAATTCATAGAAGTGTAAGTGCATCTAGTGCCACCCCCTAGTTGGTTTTGGAGTATTGACAACAAACCTAGTTGAGGGACTAATGTGTTTGTGAGAATTGCAGGAAAACACAGGTAGAAGTCCCTCATTGATTCGATTTTTTACTACCAGAGATGACCCTTAAAATGTATGAAGACATTGAAGACAAAGGTGGTATATGAAGATATTCACATTGAAGACCATGACAAAACAAGACACGTTATGAAGCCTATGGAACTCGAAGACTTAGATCTTTCGTAGTTCTTTTTTTTATTTTGTGTTGAGTCATAGGAACCACCGTACTGTTAAGTGGGGTCCAGGAGAACCAGTCAGAATGACTGAAGTGATGCCTAAATCAAAAACCTATGTCTTCGAGTGAAGACAATGAGAGCGAATCTTGTCCAGAGCCGGACAAGTCAGCTTTGCTTGTAGCCCAAGTAAAGTTGTCATGAGAGTTCGAAATCTGACCGTTGAGACACGTGTCAGTTCCTTAGTGACCCAGGGTCATTTCGGACAAATCAGGTCGGGTTGCCAAGTGGCTATAAATAGCCCACCCCCACAACCATAAACGGTTGGCTGCTCAGATTTCAGTGCACGGCTTTTATCGTTTGAGAGCAACCCACCTCGAAGCCATTGAGAGAAAATTCCTAGTGAGGAGAAAAGCCCTAACCACCTAGAGCGAGAGTAAATTGGGCATCACTTGAGTCTTCTTGTCTGTGTGATCTGAAGACTTATTACACTTGAGGACTGTGAATTCTCCAGACGGTTAGGCGTCGCGTTCAGAGCATCCAAGAGACATTGTGGATTGCCAGTGAACGAAGTATGTGAAGGTTTGGGAGTCTACCTTGAAGACTTACCAGAGTGATTGGGCGAGGACTAAGTGACCTTAGCTCAAGGAGAATACGGTGAGGACTTGGTGTCCTGAAATGCGTGTTCAGGACTGGGTGTCCGGGACTGTGTGTCCTAAGGTTTAAATACCTAGCCGCTCCAACCAGACGTACAGTTGTCACAGCAACTGGAACTGGTCCAACATATCATTGTCTTCAACGAGTCACTGGTTTCATCTTCACTTCCTTCTCTTGCTGTTACTCATTGTGAAGTCACTGCATGCTTGCTTTATCATTTGTCTTCACAACGTGAATGCATGATCTGTTTGGCTTCATAACTTCTTCCTACTTGATCCTTATTACACTGAAGCTGTTTGTCACTGTGCTTTCACTCTAATGAATACATGACCATGGCTGGCCTACTGTAATCTAACTTCCGCTGCATAGTAATAGGCATAATCTTCACTGTTTGTCTTCATAACTCCCAAGTTTTGAAGACTTTCATAAAAATTGCCTATTCACCCCCCCTCTAGTCGATATAACGCACTTTCAAGAAGATTCAAATATTATTCACTGATAGACTTGATCATAAACCCACAATTCATCGATCTCAACAAACACACCGCAAAAAGAAGAAGATTACATCGAATAGATCTCCACAAGAGAGGGGGAGAACTTTGTATTGAGATTCAAAGAGAGAGAAGAAGCCATCTAGCTACTAACTATGGACCCGAAGGTCTGAGGTAAACTACTCACACTTCATCGGAGGGGCTAGGATGATGTAGAAGCCCTATGTGATGACGGCCCTCTTCCGGCGGAGCTCCGGAACAGGCCCCAAGATGGGATCTCGTGGATACAGAAAGTTGCGGCGGTGGAATTAGGTTTTTGGCTCCTCTTCTGATCGTTTGGGGGTACGTATGTATATATAGGAGGAAGGAGTACGTCGGAGGAGCACCGAGGGGCCCACGAGGCAGGGGCGCGCCCTAGGGGGGCGCCCCCACCCTCGTGACTGCCTCTTTTGTTCCTTGGCGTAGGGTCCAAGTCTCCTGGATCATGTTCGGTGAGAAAATCACGTTCCTGAAGATTTTATTCCATTTGGACTCGTTTGATATTCCATTTCTCCGAAACACTGAAATAGGCAAAAAAACAGCAATTCTGGGTTGGGCCTCCGGTTAATAGGTTAGTCCCAAAAATAATATAAAAGTGGAAAATAAAGCCCAATATAGTCCAAAACAGTAGATAATATAGCATGGAGCAATCAAAAATTATTGATACGTTGGAGACGTATCAGGCATCCCCAAGCTTAATTCCTGCTCGTCCTCGAGTATGTAAATGGTAAAAAGAGAATTTTTGATGCGGAGTGCTACTTGGCATAATTTCAATGCAAATCTTCTTAATTGTGATATGAATATTCAGATTCAAAAGATTCAAGACAAAAGTTTATATTGACATAGAAATAATAATACTTCAAGCATACTAACAAAGCAATTATGTCTTCTCAAAATAACATGGCCCAAGAAAGTAATCCCTACAAAATCATATAGTCTGGCTATGCTCTATCTTCACCACACAAAATATTTAAATCATGCACAACCCCAATGACAAGCCAAGCAATTGTTTCATACTCTAACTTTTTCAATCTTCACGCAATACATGAGCGTGAGCCATGGATATAGCACTATAGGTGGAATAGAATGGTGGTTGTGGAGAGGAGAAAAAGGAGAAGATAGTCTCACATCAACTAGGCGTATCAACGGGCTTTGGAGATGCCCATCAATAGATATCAATGTGAGTGAGTAGGGATTGCCATGCAACGGATGCAATAGAGCTATAAGTATATGAAACTCAAAAATAAACTAAGTGGGTGTGCATCCAACTTGCTTGCTCATGAAGACCTAGGGCAATTTTGAGGAAGCCCATCATTGGAATATACAAGCCAAGTTCTATAATGAAAAAAAATTCCCACTAGTATATGAAAGTGATAACATGAGAGACTCTCTACTATGAAGATCATGGTGCTACTTTGAAGCACAAGTGTGGTAAAAGGATAGTAACATTGTCCCTTCTCTCTTTTTCTCTCATCAGTTTATTATTTGGGCCTTTTCTATTTTTTTATGGCCTCTTTTTAGTTGGGCTTCCTTGGCCTCTTTTTTTTATTTTTTTTATTTTTCGTCCGGAGTCTCATCACGACTTATGGGGGAATCATAGTCTCCATCGTTCTTTCCTCACTGGGACAATGCTCTAATAATGATGATCATCACACTTTTATTTTTCTTACAACTCAATACTTAGAACAAAATATGACTCTATATGAATGCCTCGGGCGGTGTACCGGGATATGCAATATGACAATGATGGAGTGTGTCATGATAAACGGAACGGTGGAAAGTTGCATGGCAATATATCTCGGAATGGCTATGGAAATGCCATAATAGGTAGGTATGGTGGCTGTTTTGAGGAAGGTATATGGTAGGTGTATGATACCGGCGAAAGGTGCGCGGTATTAGAGAGGCTAGCAAAGGTGGAAGGGTGAGAGTGCGTATGATCCATGGACTCAACATTAGTCATAAGGAACTCATATACTTATTGCAAAAATCTAGAAGTTATCAAAGCAAAGTATTACGCGCATGCTCCTAGGGGGATAGATTGGTAGGAAAAGACCATCGCTCGTCCCCGACCGCCACTCATAAGGAAGACAATCAATAAATAAATCATGCTCCGACTTCATCACATAACGGTTCACCATACGTGCATGCTACGAGAATCACAAACTTTAACACAAGTATTCTTTAAATTCACAACTACTCAACTAGCATGACTTTTAATATTATCACCTCCATATCTCAAAACAATTATCATGCTTCAATCTTTTTTTAGTATTCAACACACTCAAAAGAAAGTTTCACAAATCTTGAATACCAAGCATATTATTATTAAGCAAATTACCATGCTATTAAGAGACTCTCAAAATAATTTAAGTGAAGCATGAGAGATCAATAGTTTCTTTAAAACAAATACACCACCGTGCTCTAAAAGATCTAAGTGAAGCACATAGAGCAATATTATAACACTCAAAATATATAAGTGAAGCACATAGAGCAAAACTAAATAGCTCAAAAGATATAAGTGAAGCACATAGAGCAAAATTACATAGCTCAAAAGATATAAGTGAAGCACATAGAGTATTCTATCAAATTTTAATTCATGTTTGGCTCTCTCAAAAGGTGTGTACAGCAAGGATGATTGTGTCATACTAAGACACAACGACACAAATAATACAATACTCTCCAAGCAAAACACATATCATGTTGGTGAATAAAAATATAGCTCCAAGTAAATTACCGATGGAAGTGGACGAAAGAGGGGATGCCTTCCGGGGCATCCCCAAGCTTTGACTTTTTGGTGTCCTTGGATTATCTTGGGGGTGCCATGGGCATCCCCAAGCTTAGGCTCTTTCCACTCCTTGTTCCATGATCCATCAAAAGAATTCACCCAAAACTTTAAAACTTCACAACACAAAACTCAAAATAGAAAACTCGTGAGCTCTGTTAGCGAAAGAAAACAAAAGACCACTTCAAGGTACTGTAATGAACTCATTCTTTATTTATATTTTAGTTAAACCTACTGTATTACAACTTCTCTATGGATTATAAACTATTTTACTAGCCATAGATTCATCAAAATAAGCAAACAACACACGAAAAACAGAATCTGTCAAAAACAAAACAGTCTGTAGTAATCTGTAGCTAGCGCAAGATCTGGAACACCAAAAATTCTAAAATAAATTTCTGGACGTGATAAATTTATCTATTAACCATCTGAAAAAATAATTAACTAAATATCACTCTTCAAATAAAAATGACAGCAGTTATCGTGAGCGCTAAAGTTTCTGTTTTTTAGAGCAAGTTCAACAAGACTTTCCCCAAGTCTTCCCAACGGTTCTACTTGGCACAAACACTAATTAAACACAAAAAACACAACCAAAACAGAGGCTAAATAATTTATTTATTACTAAGAAGGAGCAAAAGGCAAGGAATAAAAGTAAAATTGGGTTGCCTCCCAACAAGCGCTATCGTTTAACGTCCCTAGCTAGGCATAAAAGCGAGGATAGATCTAGGTATTGCCATCTTTGGTAGGCAATCCATAAGTGGCTCTAATGATAGTTTCATATGGTAATTTTATTTTGTTTCTTGGAAAGTGTTCCATGCCTTTTCTAATGGAAATTGAAATCTAATATTCCCTTCCTTCATATCAATAATCGCACCAACCGTTATAAGGAAAGGTCTACCAAGAATAATAGGGCAAGAAGGATTGCAATCTATATCAAGAACAATGAAATCTACGGGCACATAATTTCTATTTGCAACAATAAGAACATCATTAATCCTTCCCATAGGTTTCTTAATAGTGGAATCCGCAAGATGCAAGTTTAGAGAGCAATCATCAAAATTACGGAAATCTAGTAAATCACACAAAGTCTTGGGAATAGTAGAGACACTAGCACCCAAATCACACAAAGCATAAAACTCATGATCTTTAATTTTAATTTTAATAGTTGGTTCCCACTCATCATAGAGTTTTCTAGGGATAGAAACTTTCAACTCAAGTTTTTCTTCATAAGATTGCATCAAGGCATCAACAATATGTTCGGTGAAGGCTTTATTTTGACTATAAGCATGTGGAGAATTTAGCACGGATTGCAACAAGGAAATACAATCAATTAAAGAGAAACTTTCATAATGAAATTCCTTGAAATCCAATATAGTGGGTTTAGCAACATGTAGATTTTTATTTCTTTCAATTCCACTTTCATCAATTTCATCATCAAGATCTAAATACTCCGAATTTTTCGAACGCCTTCTAGGTAAAGGAAGATCATATTCAGTTTCATCAAGATTTATATTGCAAAATAAAGATTTAATAGGAGACACATCAATAACTTTTAGATCTTCATCTTGATTTTCATAGGAATTGGAAGAACACGCTTTAATAAAGGCATCTTTGGAAGCACGCATCCTAGAGGTTCTTTCCTTGCACTCATCAATGGAAATTCTCATGGTTTTGAGAGACTCATTGATATCGTGCTTAGGAGGAATAGATTTAAGCTTTAAAGAATCAAGCTCAAGAGAGATTCTATCAACGTTCCTAGCCAAATCATCAACTTTAAGCAATTTTTCTTCAAGCAAAGCATTAAAATTCTTTTGTGAATTCATAAACTCTTTAACACTAGTCTCAAATTCAGAGGGCATCTTATTATAATTTCCATAAGAATTGTTTTAGGAATTCCCATAATTATTAGAAGGATTACTAGGATATGGCCTAGGATTAAAATTCCCTCTATAAGCATTGTTACCAAAATTATTCCTACCAACAAAATTCACATCCATAGATTCATTGTTATTATCAATTAAAGTAGACAAAGGCATATCATTAGGATAAGAAGAAACACTCTTAGTAGCAAATAATTTCATAAGTTCATCCATCTTTCCACTCAAAACATTGATTTCTTCTATCGCATGCACTTTTTTATTAGAAGATCTTTCAGTATGCCATTGAGAATAATTAACAATAATATTATCTAGGAGTTTAGTAGCATCTCCTAAAGTGATTTCCATAAAAGTGCCTCCCGCGGCCGAATCTAAAAGATTTCTAGAAGCAAAATTCAATTCGGCATAAATTTTTTGTATAGTCATCCACAAATTCAAACCATGAGTAGGGCAATTACGTATCATTAATTTCATTCTCTCCCAAGCTTGTGCAACATGTTCATGATCAAGTTGCTTAAAATTCATAATATCGTTTCTAAGAGAGATGATCTTAGCGGGAGGAAAATACTTAGAGATAAAAGCATCTTTGCACTTGTTCCATGAATCAATACTATTCTTAGGCAAAGACGAAAACCAAGCTTTTAGCACGATCTCTAAGCGAAAAAGGAAATAGCTTCAATTTAACGACATCATTATTGACATCTTTTTTCTTTTGCATATCACATAAATCAACGAAGCTATTCAGATGAGTAGCGGCATCTTCACTAGGAAGGCCGGCGAATTGATCTTTCATAACAAGATTCAACAAAGAAGTATTAATTTCACAAGATCCAGCATCGGTAAGAGGAGCAATCGGAGTGCTAAGGGAATCATTATTATTGGTATTGGTGAAGTCACACAATTTGGTAGTATCCTGAGCCATCGCGACAAACAAGAATCAAGAGAAAACGGGCAAAAGAGGCAAATAGAGAGGGAGGATAGAGAGAGAGGGCGAATAAAACGGCAAGGGTGAAGTGGGGGAGAGGAAAACGAGAGGCAAATGGCAAATAATGTAATGCGAGAGATAGGGATTGTGATGGGTACTTGGTATGTTGACTTTTTGCGTAGACTCCCCGGCAACGGCGCCAGAAATCCTTCTTGCTACGTCTTGAGCTTGCGTTGGTTTTCCCCGAAGAGGAAGGGATGATGCAGCAGAGTAGCATAAGTATTTCCCTCAGTTTTTGAGAACCAAGGTATCAATCCAGTAGGAGGCCACGCTCAAGTCCCTAGTACCTGCACAAAACGATAGCTACTCGCAACCAACGCGATTAGGGGTTGTCAATCCCTTCACGGTCACTTACGAGAGTGAGATCAGATAGATATAATATTTTTGGTATTTTTGGTATAAAGATGCAAAGTAAAAAGTAAAAGCAAAGTAAAAGGCAAAGCAAGATTAAAGTGATGGAGATTGATATGATGAGAATAGACCCGGGGGCCATAGGTTTCACTAGTGCCTTCTCTCAAGAGCATAAGTATTCTACGGTGGGTGAACAAATTACTGTTGAGCAATTGATAGAATTGAGCATAGTTATGAGAATATCTAGGCATGATCATGTATATAGGCATCACATCCATGACAAGTAGACCGAAACGATTCTGCATCTACTACTATTACTCCACTCATCGACCGCTATCCAGCATGCATCTAGAGTATTAAGTTAAAAACAGAGTAACGCCTTAAGCAAGATTACATGATGTAGAGAGATAAATTCATGCAATATGAAATAAAACCCATCTTGTTATCCTGATGGCAACGATGCAATACGAGCCTTGCTGCCCCTTCTGTCACTGGGAAAGGACACCGCAAGATCAAACCCAAAGCTAAGCACTTCTCCCATGACAAGAACTACCAATCTAGTTGGCCAAACCAAACGGATAATTCGAAGAGACTTGCAAAGATAACCAATCATACATAAAAGAATTCTGAGAAGATTCAAATATTATTCATAGATAGACTTGATCATAAACCCACAATTCATCGCTCTCAACAAACACACCGCAAAAAGAAGAAGATTACATCGAATAGATCTCCACAAGAGAGGGGGAGAACTTTGTATTGAGATTCAAAGAGAGAGAAGAAGCCATCTAGCTACTAACTATGGACCCGAAGGTCTGAGGTAAACTACTCACACTTCATCGGAGGGGCTAGAATGATGTAGAAGCCCTCCGTGATGACAGCCCTCTTCCGGCGGAGCTCCGGAACAGGCCCCAAGATGGGATCTCGTGGATACAAAAAGTTGCAGCGGTGGAATTAGGTTTTTGGCTCCTCTTCTGATCATTTGGGGGTACGTAGGTATATATAGGAGGAAGGAGTACGTCGGAGGAGCACCGAGGGGCCCACGAGGCAGGGGGCGCGCCCTAGAGGGGGCGCACCCCCCACCCTCGTGACCGCCTCTTTTGTTCCTTGGCGTAGGGTCCAAGTCTCCTGGATCACGTTTGGTGAGAAAATCACGTTCCCGAAGATTTTATTCCGTTTGGACTCCATTTGATATTTTGTTTCTCTGAAACACTAAAATAGGCAAAAAAAACAAAAATTCTGGGCTGGGCCTCCGGTTAATAGGTTAGTCCCAAAAATAATATAAAAGTGGAAAATAAAGCCCGATATAGTCCAAAACGGTAGATAATATAGCAGGAGCAATCAAAAATTATAGATACGTTGGAGACATATCAGCCCACTCCAAAACCTCGCATGTCTTTGGGTCCAATTTCCTCCCATGCGCATAGAAGCAAGTCCTGCACCTGGGGGCCCAGCTCAATATAACTGGAGTGACCCCTGTATCCATCATCTCTTGCTCAGCGAGATCCCACTTAGTCCGGGCTTAGGGAGTCCTGGACTAAGGGGTCCTCGGGTGTCCGGCCTATTGGACATGGGCCGGACTATTGGGTCGTGAAGATACAAGATAGAAGACTTTCTCCCATGTCCGGATAGGACTCTCCTTTGCGTGGATGGCAAGCTAGGCGGCTGGATGTACTATTTCCTTTCTATGTAAATGACTTTGTACAACCCTAGTTCTCTGTGGTGTCTATATAAACCGGAGGGTTTAGTCCGTAGAGACAATCATAATCAGATAGGCTAGACTTCTTGGGTTTTAGCCATTATGATCTCGTGGTGGATCAACTCTTGTAACCCCCATACTCATCAATATTAATCTAGTAGGATGTAGAGTTTTACCACCATCGAGAGGGCCCGAACCTGGGTAAACATTGTGTTCCCTGTCTCCTGTTACCATCGACCTCAGACGCACAGTTCGGGACCCCTTACCCGAGATCCGCCAGTTTTGACACCGACATTGGTGCTTTCATTGAGAGTTCCACTGTGATGTCGAAGTCGGGGTTGATGGATCGCCTTGTGATCAAGGACAACATCACCGCCGATGGAGCCCTGGCCTTAGGCCAAACCCTCCGGTTGGGTGGCTTTATCATGACCGCCCGTTCGGCCAGTGAGCCAACGATGACTTCTCGTGTAATCAAAAATCGCCTCCGAATTGACTCTGAATACTCCAAACAGATGGATCCAACACTACTGGAATCAGACAAGGCAACATTGATTAATACAATCACTAGGTAGTTCTGATTTTTAATTCCGTAAAGGAGAAATTACCCAAAACCGACGGAACACAATGTCGGCAACCGTCTCGCACAAGACACCATCGACCCTCTCCTCTGGCGGGGCCTAGGCAACCGAGTACAGCTCCCAGGTCAGTGCAAGATGTGGAACCTGACCATCACCGGGCAACATGACCCACCTAGGGAAGTGCTGCCGGCAAAGCACACCAAGGACCTGGTTGGGCCTACGGGCACCAGGGGAGCGTACCCAGCCCCTGCAGTATGACAAGGCCAACGCATTAGATATTAATTTGAAGGAACATGAAGGCAAAAGGTTAAAAAATAGTAAATGCACTTACTTCAACCCTTTAGGCGCAATCAACCACCTCTGTTCGGGGGTCGTCGGCATGGGCGGGAGCTTTGTAGCGCCACGCTTGTAGACCTTCTTGCCCTTCTGAACCAACTCGTCGTCTTGTAGCTATCATCTAAAAAGGTGTCCTCGCTACCATCCTCCGGGCCACTAGCCTCCGGAGTCTCGTGGGCCGAAGACTCCGTGACCGGAGTCTTCTGGGCCGAAGACCCCGTGACCGGAGTCTTCTGGGCCGAAGACCCCGTGACCGGAGTCTTCTGAGACAAAGACTCTAGGAACGGACTCACGTGGGGAGAAGGATCGGCGACCCGAGTCTGGTGGGGGGAAGGATCAGCGACCGGAGGCTCATGGACCGGAGTCTGAGACGGGTCCACGTCAGACGGAGCACTCCTGTGGTCGGGTGAATCAGGTGAGGGTGGCGGCGAGGAAGGCGTAACAGCCTTCCTACCTCTCCCGCTGCCACGTCCACCTCTAGGAGGCTTCTTCATCGTCCCCGACCTCTCCCAGCCGCAGAAGAAGCGCCCGCCGCAGTTGTCTACATACTGTCTACTGCTACCTCTTGAGCACTGCGTTGGTTTTCCCCGAAGAGGAAGGGATGATGCAGCAAAGTAGCGTAAGTATTTCCCTCAGTTTTTGAGAACCAAGGTATCAATCCAGTAGGAGGCTACGCGCGAGTCCCTCGTACCTGCACAAAACAAATAACTCCTCGCAACCAACGCGATAAGGGGTGGTCAATCCCTTCACTTTCACTTACGAGAGTGAGATCTAATAGATATGATAAGATAATATTTTTGGTATTTTTGTGATAAAGCTGCAAAGTAAACTAAAAGCAAAGGAAATAACTAAGTATTGGAAGATTAATTTGATGAAGATAGACCCGGGGGCCATAGGTTTCACTAGTGGCTTCTCTCAAGAGCATAGGTATTTTACGGTGGGTGAATGAATTACTGTTGAGCAATTGACAGAATTGAGCATAGTTATGAGAATATCTAGGTATGATCATATATATAGGCATCACGTCCGAGACAAGTAGACCGACTCCTGCCTGCATCTACTACTATTACTCCACTCATCGACCGCTATCCAGCATGCATCTAGAGTATTAAGTTTGTGAAAACAGAGTAACGCCTTAAGCAAGATGACATGATGTAGAGGGATAAACTCATGCAATATGATGAAAATCCCATCTTGTTATCCTCGATGGCAATAATACAATACGTGCCTTGCTGCCCCTACTGTCACTGGGAAAGGACACCGCAAGATTGAACCCAAAGCTAAGCACTTCTCCCATTGCAAGAAAGATCAATCTAGTAGGCCAAACCAAACTGATAATTCGAAGAGACTTGCAAAGATAACCAATCATACATAAAAGAATTCAGAGGAGATTCAAATATTGTTCATAGATAATCTTGATCATAAAGCCACAATTCATTGGTCTCAACAAACACACCGCAAAAAGTAGATTACACCGCAAAAAGAAGATTACATCGAATAGATCTCCACAAGAGAGGGGGAGAAAATTGTATTGAGATCCAAAAAGAGAGAAGAAGCCATCTAGCTAATAACTATGGACCCGAAGGTTTGAGGTAAACTACTCACACTTCATCGGAGAGGCTATGGTGTTGATGTGTAAGCCCTCCGTGATGGATACCCCCTCCGGCGGAGCTCCGAAACAGGCACCAAGATGGGATCTCGTGGATACAGAAAGTTGCGGCGGTGGAATTAGGGTTTTGGCTCCGTATCTGATCATTTGGGGGTACATAGGTATATATAGGTGGAAGGAGTACATCGGTGGATCAACAGGGGCCCACGAGGGTGGAGGGCGCGCCTGGGGGGGGTAGGCGGCCCCTACCTTGTGGCCTCCTCCTTTGTTTCTTGACGTAGGGTCCAAGTCTCCTGGATCATGTTCGGTGAGAAAATCACGTTCCCGAAGGTTTCATTTCGTTTGGACTCCGTTTGATATTCCTTTTCTTCGAAACCCTAAAATAGGCAAAACAGCAATTCTGGGTTGGGCCTCCGGTTAATAGGTTAGTCCCAAAAATAATATAAAAGTGGATAATAAAGCCCAATAATGCCCAAAACAGTAGATAATATAGCATGGAGCAATCAAAAATTATAGATACGTTGGAGGCGTATCAAGCATCTCCAAGCTTAATTCCTGCTCGTCCTCGAGTAGGTAAATGATAAAAAAGATAATTTTTATGTGGAGTGCTACTTGGCATAATTTTAATGTAACTCTTCTTAATTGTGGTATGAATATTCAGATCCGAAAGATTCAAGATAAAAGTTTAATATTGACATAAAAATAATAATACTTCAAGCATACTAACAAAGCAATCATGTCTTCTCAAAATAACATGGACAAAGAAAGTTATCCTACAAAATCATATAGTCTGGCTATGCTCTATCTTCACCACACAAAATATTTAAATCATGCACAACCCCGATGACAAGCCAAGCAATTGTTTCATACTTTTGACATTCTCAAACTTTTTCAATCTTCACGCAATACATGAGCGTGAGCCATGGATATAGCACTATAGGTGGAATAGAATGGTGGTTGTGGAGAAGAAAAAAAGGAGAAGATAGTCTCACATCAACTAGGCGTATCAATGGGCTATGGAGATGCCCATCAATATATATCAATGTGAATGAGTAGGGATTGCCATGCAACGGATGCACTAGAGCTATAAATATATGAAAGCTCAACAAAAGAAACTAGGTGGGTGTGCATCCAACTTGCTTTCTCATGAAGACCTAGGGAATTTTGAGGAAGCCCATCATTGGAATATACAAGCCAAGTTCTATAATGAAAAATCCCCACTATTATATGAAAGTGACGAAATGAGAGACTCTCTATCATGAATATCATGGTGCTACTTTGAAGCACAAGTGTGGTAAAAGATAGTAACATTTTCCCTTCTCTCTTTTTCTCTCGTTTTTTTTATTTGGGCCTTTTCTCTTTTTTTGGCCTCTTTTTTTCGTCCGGAGTCTCATCCCGACTTGTGGGGGAATCATAGTCTCCATCATCCTTTCCTCACTGGGACAATGCTCTAATAATGATGATCATCACACTTTTATTTTCTTACAACTCAACAATTACAACTCGATACTTAGAACAAGATATGACTCTATATGAATGCCTCCGGCGGTGTACCGGGATATGCAATGAATCAAGAGTGACATGTATGAAAGAATTACGAATGGTGGCTTTGCCACAAATACGATGTCAACTACATGATCATGCTAAGTATTATGACAATGATGGAGTGTGTCATAATAAACGGGATGGTGGAAAGTTGCATGGCAATATATCTCGGAATGGCTATGGAAATGCCATAATAGGTAGGTATGGTGGCTGTTTTGAGGAAGGTATATGGTGGGTGTATGATACCGGCGAAAGGTGCGCGGTATTAGAGATGCTAGCAATGGTGGAAGGAAGAAAAGTGCATATAATCCATGCACTCAACATTAGTCATAAAGAACTCATATACTTATTGCAAAAATATACAAGTTATCAAAGCAAAGTATTACGCGCATGCTCCTAGGGGGATAGATTGGTAGGAAAATACCATCGCTCGTCCCCGACCACCACTCATAAGGAAGACAATCAAAAAATAAATCATGCTCCGACTTCATCACATAACGGTTCACCATACGTGCATGCTAGGGGAATCACAAACTTTAACACAAGTATTTCTCAAATTCACAACTACTCAACTAGCACAACTTTAATATCACCATCTTCATATCTCAAAACAATTATCAAATATCAAACTTCTCATAGTATTCAACACACTCATAAGAAAGTTTTTTATTCTTTAATTACCAAGCATATTAGGATTATTTAAGAAAATTACCATGCTATTTAAGACTCTCAAAATAATCTAAGTGAAGCATGATAGATCAATAGTTTCTATAAAACAAATCCACCATTGTGCTCTAAAAAATATAAGTGAAGTACTAGAGCAAAACTATATAACTCAAATGATATAAGCGAAGCACATAGAGTATTCTAACAAATTCCAAATCCTGTATGGCTCTCTCAAAAGGTGTGTACAGCAAGGATGATTGTGGTAAACTAAAAAGCAAAGACTCAAATCATACAAGACGCTCCAAGCAAAATACATATCATGTGGGGAATAAAAATATAGCTCCAAGTAAAGTTACCGATAGAAGTAGATGAAAGAGGGGATGCCTTCCGGGGCATCCCCAAGCTTTGGCTTTTAGGTGTCCTTAGATTATCTTGGGGGTGCCATGGGCATCCCCAATCTTAGGCTCTTGCCACTCCTTGTTCCATAATCCATCAAATCTTTACCCAAAACTTGAAAACTTCATAACACAAAACTCAAAGTAGAAAATCTCGTGAGCTCCGTTAGCGAAAGAAAACAAAAGACCACTTCAAGGTACTGTAATGAACTCATTATTTATTTATGTTGGTGTTAAAACTACTGTATTCCAACCTCTCTATGGTTTATAAACTATTTTACTAGCCATAGATTCATCAAAATAAGCAAACAACACACGAAAAACAGAATCTGTCAAAAACAGAACAGTCTGTAGTAATCTGTATCTAGCGCAAGATCTGGAACCCCAAAAATTCTAAAATAAATTACTGGACGTGAGTAATTTATCTATTAATCATCTGCAAAAAGAATTAACTAAATATCACTTTCCAAATAAAAATGGCAGCAGTTCTCGTGAGCGCTAAAGTTTCTGTTTTTTACAGCAAGATTAACAAGACTTTCCCCAAGTCTTCCCAACGGTTCTACTTGGCACAAACACTAATTAAACACACAAAAACACAACCAAAACAGAGGCTAGATAAATTATTTATTTAATAACAGCAAGGATAAATATTGGGTTGACTCCCAACAAGTGCTTTTCTTTAAAGCCTTATAGCTAGGCATAATATTTCAATGATGCTCACATGAAAGACAAGAATTGAAGCACAAAGAGAGCATCATAAAACATGTGACAAACACATTTAAGTCTAACATACTTTCTATGCATATGCATCTTATAGGAAAACAAATTATCAAGGAAAGCAAAAAATAGCATATGCAAGGAGACAGAAAGAAACAATAGCAATCTCAACATAACGAGGGGTAATTTAGTAACATGAAAATTTCTACCACCATATTTTACTCTCTCATAATAATTATATTTAGGACCATAAGAAAATTAAACAAAATAGATATCACATAAAGTATTTTCAACATGATCCACATGCATGCAAAGTTGACACTCTTCCAAAATAGTGGGATTAACATTAACTAAAGTCATGACCTCTCCAAACCCTCTTTTATCAAAAATTTCATGAGATTGAACATTCTCCAAATATGTGGGATCTAAAGTTGACGCTCTTCCAAACCCACTTTAAATAATATTGAAAACACTATTATCAATCTCATATTCATCATGGGGCTTAACTAAATTTCAAGATTATAAGAAGAATCACCCCAATCATGATCATTACAACAAGTAGAGGTCATAGCAAAACTAGCATCCCCAAGCTTAGGGTTTTGCATATTATTAGCACAATTTATATCAACGGAATTTATACTATCATCATTGCAATCATTCTTTTTATTCAAAGATCCATCAGGAATCACTCCATAAGGTACTTTATCACAATTTTCAGATTCACGAATTTCAAGCAAAACTTCATAAAGATAATCTAGTGCACAAAACTCACTAGCAATCGGTTCATTATAATTGGATCTCTTAAAAAGATTAGAAAGCGGATGAGGATCGATAGATCTTAGGTTCTCTGTTTAGTAATAAATAAACAATTATTCCAACCAAACTAGCAAACGAGCCAAATAAGACATCAAAGCAAATGGAAAGACGAACAGAAGAAGGGCGAATAAAACGGCAAGGGTGAAGTGGGGGAGAGGAAAACGAGAGGCAAATGGCAAATAATGTAATGCAGGAGATAAGGGTTTGTGATGGGTACTTGGTATGTTTGACTTTTGCGTAGACCTCCCCGGCAACGGTGCCAGAAATCCTTCTTGCTACCTCTTGAGCACTGCGTTGGTTTTCCCCGAAGAGGAAGGGATGATGCAGCAAAGTAGCGTAAGTATTTCCCTCAGTTTTTGAGAACCAAGGTATCAATCCAGTAGGAGGCTACGCGCAAGTCCCTCGTACCTGCACAAAAAAAAATAACTCCTCGCAACCAACGCAATAAGGGGTTGTCAATGCCTTCACGGTCACTTCCGAGAGTGAGATCTGATAGATATGATAAGATAATATTTTTGGTATTTTTGTGATAAAGATGCAAAGTAAAATAAAAGCAAAGTAAAAAAGCAAAGGAAATAACTAAGTATTGGAAGATTAATATGATGAAGATAGACCCGGGGGCCATAGGTTTCACTAGTGGCTTCTCTCAAGAGCATAGGTATTTTACGGTGGGTGAACGAATTACTGTTGAGCAATTGACAGAATTGAGCATAGTTATGAGAATATCTAGGTATGATCATATATATAGGCATCACGTCCTAGACAAGTAGACCGACTCCTGCCTGCATCTACTACTATTACTCCACTCATCGACCGCTATCCAGCATGCATCTAGAGTATTAAGTTCATGAAAATAGAGTAACGCCTTAAGCAAGATGACATGATGTAGAGGGATAAACTCATGCAATATGATGAAAACCCCATCTTGTTATCCTCGATGGCAACTATACAATACGTGCCTTTGCCGCCCCTACTGTCACTGGAAAAGGACACCGCAAGATTGAACCCAAAGCTAAGCACTTCTCCCATTGCAAGAAAGATCAATCTAGTAGGCCAAACCAAACTGATAATTCGAAGAGACTTGCAAAGATAACCAATCATACATAAAAGAATTCAGAGGAGATTCAAATATTGTTCATAGATAATCTTGATCATAAATCCACAATTCATCGGTCTCAACAAACACATCGCAAAAATAAGATTACATCGAATAGATCTCCACAAGAGAGGGGGAGAACATTGTATTGACATCCAAAAAGAGAGAAGAAGCCATCTAGCTAATAACTATGGACCCGAAGGTCCGAGGTAAACTACTCACACTTCATCAGAGAGACTATGGTGTTGATGTAGAAGCCCTCCGTGATGGATACCCCCTCCGGCGGACCTCCAGAACAAGCCCCAAGATGGGATCTCGTGGATACATAAAGTTGCAGCGGTGGAATTAGGGTTTTGGCTCCGTATCTGATCATTTGGGGGCACGTAGGTATATATAGGAGGAAGGAGTACGTCAGTGGAGCAACAGGGAGCCAACGAGGGTGGAGGGCGCGCCTGGGGGGTAGGCGCGCCCCCCTACCTCGTGGCCTCCTCCTTTGTTTCTTGACGTAGGGTCCAAGTCTCCTGGATCATGTTCGATGAGAAAATCACGTTCCCGAATGTTTCATTCCGTTTGGACTCCGTTTGATATTCCTTTTCTTTGAAACCCTAAAATAGGCAAAAAAACATCAATTCTGGGCTGGGCCTCCGGTTAATAGGTTAGTCCCAAAAATAATATAAAAGCGGATAATAAAGCCCAATAACGTCCAAAACAGTAGATAATATAGCATGGAGCAATCAAAAATTATAGAAACGTTGGAGACGTATCATCTACCAGCGCTCTCCGGAGGGGCAGGGGTGCAATAATGGAACCACCCCTCCCAGTAGCGCTCACAGGAGGATCGGGGCGCTCTGGACCCTTGCCCACCATCCTGTCAACACCTGCAATGACGAAAAGTAAACGAAATTAGTACAACATAAAAAATTTGGATACCTGACATGAACATAATAATATGTATATAATTTAAGTGTATCATAATCATGACCATAATAAAAATACACCTGATCAACACAAATATATATGGGGTCGGGGTGTGGTGTCGGGGTGTCGATGTGTCGGGGTCGGGGTGTCATGCCGGGATGTCGTGTCGGGGTCGGGGTGTCGTGCCGGGGTGTCGATCGTGTCGGGGTCGGGGTGTCAGGGTGTCAGGGTCGGGGGTAAGGGTGGGTGTGGTGTCAGGGTGTCGGTGGTCGAGGTGTTAGGTGTCGGTGGTCGGGGTCGGGGTCGGGTGTGGTGTCAGGGTGTCGAGGTGTCGGGGTCGGGGTCGGGGTGTCGTGCCGGGGTGTCGTGTTGGGGTCGGGGCGGGGTGTCAGGGTGTCGGGCTCGAGGTCGGGGTGTGTTGTTAGGGTGTCGGTTGGTCGGGGGTCGGGGTCGGGGTGTGGTGTCGGGGGTCGGGGTCGGTGTCGGGGTGTCGTGCCGAGGTGTCGGGGGTTGTGGTCTCTTTTTTCCTTTTCTTCTTCTTCTTATCTTCTTCTTCTCCTCCTCTCCTCTTTCTTCTTCTTCTTATTCTTCTTCTCCTCTTTCTTCTTCTTCTTCTTCTTCTTCTTCTTCTTCTTTCTTCTCTTCCTCCTCCACCTCCTCTTCTTGTTCTTCTTCTTCCTCCCCCTTTCTAATTATTCTAATTTTCTTCTTCTTTTTTCATTAAACCTAAAACTAAACCTAAACAAAAAACTAAACTAAATAACCTAAACTAATTAAACCTAAACTATTTAAACTAAATAACCTAAACTAAATAAACTAAATAACCTAAACTAACTAAACAGAAAAAACTTAAACTAAATAACCTAAACTAAACAGAAAAGAAAAACAGAAAATAAAATAGGGGCAGGGGCTCACTATGGGGGGCGGCAACGGGTCATGGATGGGGCGACGACGTGGCGACGGCGAGGCGGGGTGGCGACGGGGCGGGGAGGGCCGGCGACGGGCGGCGCTCCTCGGGGGGCGACGGCGGCCCGGTGGAGGGGGAGGCTGCGGCGGGTGCTGGCGGCGGCGGCCCGGTGGAGGTGGAGGCCACGGCGGGACGGGGCGGGGACGGCCACGCAGGGGAGGGGCGGGGGCGGCTGGACAGCCGCAGCGCGGCTGGCCGGCGTGGAAGGGGCGGCAGGGGCACGGTGGACGTCGGGGCGCCGCAGGGGAGGGGTGTGGGGCGATGGGGCGGCGGCGGGTGGTGGGGCGACAGGTGGTCGGGGCGGCGGCGGGTGGCTGGTGGCGGGGGCGGCGGCGGTTGGCGGTGGTCTCATCGGGGAGAGAGGACAGAGAGAGAGAGAGAGGCGGGGTGGTGAGCCGTTAGTTAGGTTATCTCTTTGCCGTCCGCCCCCCTTTGTCGTCCGCTTTTTTGCTCTTTGCCGTCCACTAGCGGATGGCAAAGAGGGGGCCGTTAGGTTTTTTCTGAACAGCTCGTTAGTGGGGCCCACCTCCCTCTTTGCCATCCGCCCGCTGACGGCAAAGATTCTTTGCCGTCCGCCAGCAGACGGCAATTCTTTTCCATCAGCCAGTTCTTTGTCGTCTGTTTTTTGCAAGCTGACGGCAAATACCTTCTTTGTCGTCCACCAGCAGACGACAAAGAATAGGCAGACGACAAATAAGCAAATTCCAGTAGTGCAACGGTATTATCGTCCTTGAACAAACTCCTGGATCGCATCGCCGCCTTGGGGGTCGCTACAGACTACGGTCGGATTGGGCTTAAACCCGATCAGAGAGAAATCAAATCTCCATCGATCACCCATCAGATAGCGGTAGTGGAGGAGCGAAACAACAATTCTCCCTCTATACTGAGGACGAACTATGTTCGGATCTCCGAGCTCGAAGAGCCAGATACCTATCCACGGAATGACATGCCTTGTCCTCCGAACTTGGAATCAGACGGTAAACCTGAAAAATCGGTCGATCTCCCGGAGCCCGAACTATTAAGCTCAGAAATTCTCAAACTCCAGATCCCAAATTGGGTCAGGGTTCAGATTTAAATCCACCCACCCACCCAGATACGCGATCTCACCTACCTACGGCAGTAGTCTCAGGAAACAGTCCATCACTTTTGGGCCAGATTCCTCGTCAAGAACAAGATCAAAGATTGCCGCGATGAAGACGTGATCTCAATATTCGGCAGTAATTGTACGGACGAAGGAATCCTCAACGCTATCAACCGCCGTCACATATTACACTTCGCCGATTTGGCAACCATAGTACAGAAGTACTGCGCAATGGAAAGCGCCTGGAAAACTCAAGCAGCTCATTGGGAACCGCCAGCTCCCACTCAACCTTTCATCCAGACAAAAAGGATGCACCCTCACGGGGCGCCCGACACAGCAGTAAAGAAATCCAAACCCATTACGGGACGTGGAACCGTTCTGGAAGGATGGCTCGATAGGCCGTGCAAAATACACACAACACCAGATACCATACCAACCCACAGCCTTAGAGCATGTTGGATACTCCGGCAAGTGGCCAAGAGTGGCGAGGATATCCTCACCAAAAATACCTCGGAAAAACTCCCCCCAGAACACGGCGACCGCAGAGTATTGACAGTCTTCGAGACTTTCGCTTCAAACAATCGGCGCAAAAGGGCACTCCGCGACCTCACCGAAGTCTGTCAAGTCGCAACAATAAATCCTTGGAACGACGTGGCCATAACTTTCAATGCCAGTGACGAACCAAAAACCCAGTCAGTCTGGGCACCAGCCGCCTTGGTCCTCAATCCAATTGTGGACGGCTTTCGACTCACCAAAGTGCTCATGGATGGCGGTAGAGGGTTAAACCTCATCTACGAGGATACACTCAGTAAAATGGAAATAGACAGGAGCCGTATCGAGCAAAGTAGCACAACCTTTTGAGGAATTATTCCCAGTCGGGAGGCACGATGCGCGGGAAAAATCACACTTGACATGGTATTCGGCACGCCGGAGAACTACCGGTCCGAAGAGATAACCTTCCAAGTGGCCCCTTTCAACAGTGGATACCACGCCCTGTTGGGGCGAGATGCATTCACACGCTTTCAAGCCATACCTCATTACGGGTATATGAAGCTCAAAATGCCTGGGCCCAACGGTATTATCACTCTCGCTAGTGATCCGGATATAGCCCTCCACGCCGAAAACAAAACAGCCTCCCTGGCCCTCGAGGCACTCTCTGAGGCCCTTGCGGCCGAAGAGTTAATCGTGCTGCGCTCAACGGTGGATAGGGACAACGTAATCCTCAACAAGCGCTCTAAATCCACCTCCTTCAAACCAGCAGATGAAATAGTCAAATTTCAAGTCCACCTGACAGACCCAAAGAAAACAACCTCCATCGGTGCACAGCTGGACCCAATGGTGGACGTCGCACTACGAGTGTTCCTACGTGAGAACTGGGACATATTCGCTTGGCACCCTTCTGCTATGCCAGGAATCCCACGCAGGTTGGCTGAGCACAGCCTCAATATATTGAAGGGATACAAGCCAGTTAAGCAAACACTGTGGCGCTTTTCCGAACCCAACCGACAAGCTATGGGGGAGGAGCTAGCCAAGCTAATTGAGGCCGGATTCATCAGAGAAATGAAACATCTGGACTGGCTAGCAAACCTGGTGATGGTGCCAAAGAAGGATAAATCCTGGCGCTTGTGCGTCGATTTCAAAGACCTCAACAAAGCTTGACCTAAGGATCCATTCCCCCTCCCCCGCATCGATCAAATTATTGATTCCACTGCAGGACACGACTCATTGTGTTTCCTCGACGCGTATTCCTGATACCACCAAATTAAAATGAAGGAATCTGACCAAGCCGCAACGACATTTATTACCCCATACGGGCCTTTCTGCTTCAACACTATTCCCTTTGGGCTCAAAAACGCCGGCGCCACCTACCAACGCATGATTCAAACATGCCTGGAGAAACAAACCGGCAAGACGGTTGAAGCATATGTGGACGATGTTGTCATCAAGACTAAGCACGTCGAGTCATTAATAGATGACTTACGCCTCACATTCGACAATCTCCAGACATATGACATTAAGCTCAATTCGGAAAAATGAGTTTTTGGCGTCCCCTCTGGAAAACTACTGGGCTTCATTGTTTCTAGTAGAGGAATCAAGGCAAATCCAGCCAAAATCTGAGCTTTATCACAATTGGCTACAACAACAGACCTTAAACAGGTCCAAAAACTAGCTAGATGCATGGCAGCTTTAAGCCGCTTTATCTCCAGTCTAGGAGAAAAAGCATTGCCACTTTATCGACTTCTCCGACGCACCAATCACTTCGAGTGGGCAGATGCAGCAACGGTCGGATTGGAAGAAATAAAGGCTCTTTTAGCAAGCAACCCAATCCTAGCCGCGCCAAGCGTAAGCGAACCAATGTTATTATACATATCTGCAACACACCAGGTGGTGAGCGCAGTACTCGTCGTCGAACAAGAGGAGGACGGACATAAATTCCCGCTCCAGAAGCCGGTATACTACGTATCCAACGTCCTAACTCCATGCAAATCCCGGTACCCCCATTATCAAAAATAGCATAGGCGGTCTTCATGGCATCCCGGAAGCTACGACACTATGTCCAAGAGTGCTCGATCACAGTGGCTTCCGTAGTTCCACTGAACGACATAATAAACAATCCCGACACCATGGGCCGGATTGCCAAGTGGGCCATTGAGCTCCTTCCATTCGATATAACATATAAGCCACGCCGGGCCATCAAATCCCAAGTACTGGCAGACTTCATGGCCGAATGGATAGAAGCCGAACTCCCTAAAGAGTACAGCACATATTCTAACTAGGTCATGCACTTCGATGGTTCCAAAATGCTGGCGGGCTTAGGGGCGAGCGTTGTCTTAACATACCCCACTGGAGATTCAGTACGTACTCCAAATATTATACACAGACTCCAACAATGCAGCCGAATATGAGGCCTTATTGCATGGTCTTCGGATGGCTGTCTCCATGGGCATACAACGCCTGGAAGTGCGTGGGGACTCGAACCTCGTGATATCTCAAATAAATGGAGATTTCAATGCCAAGGATCCGAAGATGTCGGCTTACCGTAACGTCGTTCTCAAAATTTCAACTCAGTTCGAGGGGCTCGAGTTTCACCATGTGGCTCGAGAGTAACCAAGCGGTGGATGTCCTTGCTCGCATCGGCGCCAAGCGCAACCCCGTCCCACCTAACATCTTTTTGGTTCTCATGTATCTAGATTCTCTCAAGTATCTTCGTTCATTTCATAATTCTTCCCGGTGATTTGTTATCTTCTATTCGTTATTTTTCAATCCTTACGGTGGTTCGTTTAAGATTTCTCTTCCTTCTTTATCATACCAATTCATTCGTTGTTTCGATTCCACCGGTGGTTAGTTGAAGACCTTCTCAAGTTGGCGCCATATCTCTCTTAATCTTTTCTACGAGAATAAGTAATATGCCAAATCCGTTGATTGTCATCAATTTAATTGGTGAAGGATAAGCATAATGTAATTCTTATTCTTGTTTCATCGAGTGAACTCAATTCCCTATTCCGGAGGTTCATCAAAAATTCTTGGTTTCAATAGCTCATCTTTCTTTTCCGGAGTTCCAAGCTCTCGCAATTATATCATCACGGAGATACACCTAAAGCATTACAAGGTTTCACCTTGTGTTTTCAACTTCCCTTTTCTTCTCATTATCCTTTTGTTACCGGAGTTCTTCACGGAGGTTCTACATGATGGTTCATCTATGATTTAATTCATTCTCAAAGTGTTCATTGAGATTCTTTTCTAAGGAGCTCAAGCATTCTTCATCTTGCAATACGGAGTGCATTCTTCCTTCCGTATCATTGGAGGTGGTATTATGTCATTCTTGATATTTTGAGTCATGTTTCATGATTCACATGTTGTTAACAATGAGATATATTAAATGACCCAAGTTCTTCTTTATCCTTCCAGCGAAATAAGTTTCTTGTCTCCTTGTTCATTCCAATCCAATTCTTTTTCCATGAGTGGCAGGTTGTCACCTCATAATTTGAGATGTATTCCATAAGACCATATCAAGCTTATTCTTTTCGTTGTTGGTTTTCCAACAACTCCGTTCTAGCTTTTGTTGTAAGCGTGCTCCCTCGAGATCTTGTTTCCCTTCGTTCATCCCATTCAATTCTATTCTTTTGTTCCGGAGTCATTGTGATGTTGCTCTTTTCTCTCATCATCTTGGATCGTGTTCTTTTCATGCCTATCCATTTAACCGGAGTGTTGTGCCCTTTTTCTCAAGTTATTTTCTCCTTATCAAGCCTTGTTTCTCTTTTCAACCGGAGTGCTGTCTGAGATCTTTCTTACCCCTTGTTCCATTCATTCAATAGTTCCGGAGGTTGTATGTTGTGATTTCATCAAGTGTCTTCTCATCTTATCAAGTTCTTATTCAATTCCTTTTCTTTTCAATCGGAGTGCTGCCTGAAGTTGTTCTTCCTTCTTCCTCTTTTCTAACGGAGTGTTTTCAACTTCGTTCATCTCCATTACATTCTTTCTTTCAATTTGTTCAACTTCTCAAGGTTCTTTGATTTCAATCGTTTGTCAAAGAAGCAACTTAGTTTTACCTCTTCTCTTTCTCTTCCGTTTTCCCTCCGGTGCCATTCTAGATCTCGGGATGAGATCCTCTCGTAGTGGTGGAGTGTTGTAACGCCCCGAGACCGATGTGCCAGGTGTCGTCCGGTTATTCGCTGTCGTTGCCATGTCATTTTCTTGCGTGTTGCATCTTATCATGTCATCATGTGCATTGCATCATCATGTTTTCAAAACTTGCAGCCGTCCCGGCCTCCTCGTTCTCTCCGTTGTCTGTTCTGAGCCCTACCACACTTGCACGCGCCCGTGACATGTCCGAAATAGCATTTTATAAGTGGCCGGAAAATGTTCTCGGAATGGGATGAGAGTTGACGTGTGGTCTTATTATAGGGTAGGTAGACCGCCTATCAAGTTTCATCGCATCCGGAGATCGTTTGATGCCCCAACGGATAACTATAGCGGCAGTATAGCCGGTCTAACGTCGGACGTTTTCGGTCTCCGGAAACAGTCGCCGGGCCTCCCTCTCTTCTCTTCTCTTAGCTCGAGACCGTCTACACAGCTCACTACCTACCGCCAGGTCCAACCTAACCTCTCTCGTCAGCCCGCAGCCCTCCTCGCGCGCGTCCAAAAGTTGTCCCGAACCCGACCCGGACTGTCGCCACCGTTGTGTCCGGATCATCCCCAAACGTCTGCAAAACATCACCGTTTTGTTTTTTGGACTCCCTAGCTATTTTATCCGGAATCTTCCAATTGTGATCGTAGGGTCGAGATAGCCCCTAACCTAATCCGTGATGTATATATATAGTCCACCCCTAGTCTAATTTCAGACCAAATCCCTAATTTCTAGGGATCCTCCTAGCCGCCGCCGCACTCATTCCCCACCTCGGGATCCTCTCATTCCCCCTGCAGCAACCACCAGCCATCTCCCCTCGATCCATCAATCCACCCAACTGTTCACAGCCTCCCTCACCTTTTGGATCGGTAGGAACCGCGCCTGGATCCCCTCGCTCTTGGGTCTTCCTTGGAGCCAGCCGTCCCCGCCGGTGATGAGCAGCAGCGCCAACAGGACCTCTCCGTGCGCCGCCAGATCTAGGCCAGGCCTCCTCGTGCCCGCCTTCCTCCCGTTCTTCTTGCCTCTGTCTCTAACCTCTCTCTCTCTGATACGCATGAGCAGCGCCATGGACTCCTCCAGCCGACGCCATGGACGCCAAGTTCCTGCCGCGGCCCTCCTCCAATTCGCCGCCTCGTCCCCAAGCAAGCTCGTCAGCGTCATCCGTCGTCCTCGCCCCCGCGCGGGTTCTGCGCCTTGCTGCCGCGGGAGTCCTCCTCTGCTTCTCCTTTGCCCGCCCCGTGCCATGTATGCAGCTTCTACAGCAGCCAGTCGCCGCTGCATCGTGCCGCCGCCTGCTTCGCCCCAGATCCAGACGCCCATCACCGGAGCCGCGCCATCCTGCTACTCGCCAGAGTCCCACGTGCCCCTTGCATCGTCGCTGCCTTCTGACGAGCATGAGCTCGATCCCCTGCTTCCCTGCGTCGATGGAAACAGACGCGTTGACTGTAACTGGGCCGGCCTCGCCTCGCTTTTGCAGCTCCCACCTCTTCACCGAACGGCCCAAGGCCCATGGTGAGGCCAGATCCAGCGCCCCTCTTTTTTTCCCTTCCCCCTGTCGGGCCAACCTCTGTTTCGGCCCAGGACATTTTTTTCCCTGAACGAATTTATCTATTATTCCGGAGAACACCAGTTTGCAGAGAAGTCCCTCTAGATCATGCATATAATATCTCACAAACCGTGCATCAGTTTAAAATAAGTTATATATGAAACTTGCTTAGAATTTTGTCTAGATCCATAATATACAACTTTCATCTATGTTTGAAATGTTTAAAATGCTGTTTGATTAAATTTGCTCCTATGTCATGTTAAAATGCTTTAATTCATAACTATTTAACCGTAACTCGGAATTTAATAAACTTTATATGTAAATGGGGTAGAATTTTGCCTAGTTTATCATGGTGACATTGTTTTGCATGTTAAACAACTCTAAAATATGGTTTAGGGCAGAACAGGACCTAACCTAATATATGCACATGAGGAGTTTCCGGATTTGTTGTTCGTTGCTTCCGGCCTCATTAACCTTGACTAGATGTGTAGTTTCTTTATGCTTCATCTCTTGCCATGCTAGCAAAATTTAATCTTGTTGGGTACATAAACGAGAGAGAACTAAATAAGTCATGTGGTGTTTTCTTCAATATGCAACTCCATTGCATAATGAGCTCCACTTAATTTGTAGGATTGTTTGTGCACTTTACCATGCCATGCTTCATTAAACCGGACATGCATCATGCTTGATTGTGCATCATGCCATGTTCATGTCGTGATTGTTTACTATGTTGTTTGCTTCTTTTCGGTGTTGCTTCTCCGGGTTGGTTCCGATAACGTCGTGTGTGTGAGGATTCGGTCGACTACGTCCGTTTGACTTCTTCATGGACTCGTTCTTCTTCCTTGCGGGATCTCTGGCAAGATGACCATATCCTCGAAATCACTTCTATCTTTGCTTGCTACTTGCTCGCTCTTTTGCTATGCCTATGCCGCGATACCTACCACTTGCTTATCATGCCTCCGATATTGTTGAACCAAGCCTCTAACCCACCTTGTCCTAGCAAACCGTTTTTTGGCTATGTTACCGCTTTGCTCAGCCCCTCTTATAGCGTTGTTAGTTGCAGGTGAAGATTGAAGTTTGTTCCTTGTTGGAACATGGAGATGTTGTTCCTTGTTGGAACATGTTTACTTGTTGGGATATCACAATATCTCTTATTTAATTAATGCATCTATATACTTGGTAAAGGGTGGAAGGCTCGGCCTTATGCCTGGTGTTTTGTTCCACTCTTGCCGCCCTAGTTTCCGTCATATCGGTGTTATGTTCCCGGATTTTGCGTTCCTTACGCGGTTGGGTATAATGGGAACCCCTTGACAGTTCGCCTTGAATAAAACTCCTCCAGCAAGGCCCAACATTGGTTTTACCATTCGCCACCTAGCCTTTTCTTTCCCTTGAGTCGGCCGGCTCAAGGGTCATCTTTATTTAAACCCCCGGGCCAGTGCTCCTCTGAGTGTTGGTCCACCTTGCCAGCCGCCGGTGGCCACCAGGGGCAACTCTGGGCTGGCCTACCGAAAGTTTGGACAATCCGGTGTGCCCTGAGAACGAGATATGTGCAGCTCCTATCGGGATTTGTCGGCACATTCGGGTGGCTTTGCTGGACTTGTTTTACCATTGTCGAGGATGTCTTGTAGAACCGGGAGACCGAGCCTGATCGGAATGTCTCGGGAGGAGGTCTATTCCTTCGTTGACCATGAGAGCTTGTCATGGGCTAAGTTGGGACACCCCTGCAGGGTTTTGAACTTTTGAAAGCCGTGCCCGCGGTTATGGGCAGATGGGAATTTGTTAACGTCCTGTTGTAGAAAACCTGAAGTTGACCTTAATTAAAATGAATCAACTGTGTGTGTTACCGTGATGGTCTCTTTCCGGCGGAGTCTGGGAAGTGAACACGGTGTTGGAGTTATGCTTGACGTAGGTTGTTTTAGGATCACTTCTTGATCATACTTTTATCGACCGTGCTTTGCCTTCTCTTCTCGCTCTCATTTGCGTATGTTAGCCACCATATATGCTAGTCGCTTGCTGCAGCTCCACATCATACCTTTACCTTACCCATAAGCTTAAATAGTCTTGATCGCGAGGGTGCGAGATTGCTGAGTCCCCGTGACTCACAGATACTTCCAAAACCAGCTTGCAGGTGTCGTTGAACCGTGCAGATGACGCAACCAAGCTCAGGAGGAGCTCGATGAAGATCTTGTCCTTTGTGTTGTTTCGTTCTAGTTAATCAGTAGTGGAGCCCAGTCGGGACGATCGGGGATCTGTATAGCATTTGGGGTAGTCTTCTTTTATTTTGGTTCCGTAGTCGGACCTTGATTGTATTTGGATGATGTAATGCTTTATTCATGTAATTGTGTGAAGTGGCAATTGTAAGCCAACTATGTATCTTTTTCCCCTATTGTATTACCTGGGTTGTGTGAAGATTACCTCACTTGCGACATTGCTTTCAATGCGGTTATGCCTCTAAGTCGTGCTTCGACAAGTGGGAGATATAGCTGCATCGAGGGCGTTACAAGTTGGTAATCAGAGCCTTCCCTGACCTTAGGAGCCCCCACTGCTTCATCGTTTTTAGCAGCCGTTGTTGAGTCTGAAAAAAATGTTTGGAGTCATTTAGGATTATATATATCGGAGAGTTAGGAATTCTTTTTACTCCCCGGTCTCCTCATCGCTCTGGTAAGGCATCCTGACGTAGAGTTTTGACTCTTCTCTTCTCAAATTTTCACAAAAAAAAATTTAGGATCACGCGGGTATCTTCAAATCGTTCCGATGGTTTTGTGACGAGAACATTGTTCTTGGTGCCTCCTGTATTTAGGGGTTGTGGCTTTGTCCCGGGGAGTTGAGCTCTGAGGTGTTGTCGTCACAATTTTATCGTTGAAGTTCTGGAATACCTGAGTTTAGTTTCGCCGACATCGAAAATCTCTTTTATGTAGTTTTTGGTGAGATAACCTCGACGCCACCCAGTATTGGGGCGGGAGTTCGGGAGTATTGCCATAACTCGTATAACAGATGCTTTTCGAAGGTTGAGGTAAACGATTTCCGAAGGTTTCTTGGTTATGTGTTGAAGGATGGATACAGCTGGATGTAGGATTTGCTAGTTTTGGGTGAGATATTATGCTTCCCCTGTATCCCCAACACCTGATTGCATAACCGGAAAATTTCGGGAGTTTATAAGTGGGAATTCAAGTAGCTCTTAGAATATCTTTCCGACAGATGTATGATATGAAATTGATGTTCGACGTCTAGTGGTCCGCCTATCCACGGTCGGTTTTATAGTGGTCTCGTTGTGTCTTAAAGAGTCCTTGGCTATGCCGACTCGGGGACGCTTCGTATGTCATGTGCACTGCCTTGTACATGATGGTGATGTACGATCGAGCCCGTGTAGGCCCCACCATGAAAACTTCGGACGGAATCTCTATCATAGGTTTGTTCCGGCTTATTCTGCAAGCCAATCCTTTTTGTTTTTGTTTTGAGTTGTGGTATTCGAGTTGCTTCGAAGTCAAATGTTGATTCCATACCTTCCCTAAGCGGTGTTCTCATATTCCAATGGGAATACTAAACCTTTTGGATAATCGAGACTGTCATGTCAATCCTTTTCAACCGGTGTGCTTCTCTTCAAGTGGATCCGATCATTCCAATATCAGTAAGATCTATTACTAGTTCTTCTCAATGGTGTTGTCTTCATCCGTCCTCAAGTTGCCTTTGTTTTTCCCGCCCTCCCACCCTTTTTCTTCAAGGAATCCGATGTATTTATCAAGTATCCTTCTATTCTTGTGAAGTCTCTCCATCATTTTCCGTCAATATTCTTATCCGGTGATTCTCATGAAGATCCTAACGGAGCTTCAAGTTCATCATTCTCCATTCTTTCCTTTTCCAGTGGATCCAATTCAAGCTTTCGGTGTTTGATCATATTCTTTTTCTGTATTTCAAATGCTTTTCTCGTGCTGGTGCACCTCATAACCATTCATTTCTCGCTATTCATTTGTTCCGGAGTGCTCAAGATATCTCGAAGATTCGTGTTTTCCACTCTGCATTCATTCAAGATCTTTCGAGGTTGTTATCTCATTCTAGCCATTTCATTCAACCGGTGCAATCTCAGTTTCTAGCAATCGTTCTATGGTGTATCTTTTGAGTGGGCCCTAACCCACAGATCATTTTCCAGGATCTTACCTGACTCTTCTTATTTTCCCGGAGCTATCCTCAAATTTCTTTTCGAAGTTTGACGTAAGAATGATTTATCATCAGTTAAATGTCTTTCTCCAAGATCTTTCAAATTCATTTCATTGTTGATTCAACTTTTATATTCTTCTTTATTCCGGTGTGCCTCAATAATTCTTGGTGGTGTTTCTCGTTGTCATTCTCATCATTTGAAGACCGAAGAAGAGTTTTCCTCCATATCTTGCCCCATTCTCGGAAATCATCTCATAATTGTTTTTGATTGTGAGAATCCTTTTCACCTATTCGGAGCATTTCAAGAGTTTTTCAGTTTTTTTATCCGAAGGCCATCATTTCGGGATTATCCATTTCAGCTTCAGCTCTCGTTCTTCAAAAATCTTACCGGTGCTTCGTTCAAGTTTTCTCTAATCAATCCACGATCTCTTCATTCTCATGTATCTAGATTCTCTCAAGTATCTTCGTTCATTTCATAATTCTTCCCGGTGATTCGTTATCTTCTATTCATTATTTTTCAATCCTTACGGTGGTTCGTTTAAGATTTCTCTTCCTTCTTTATCATACCAATTCATTCGTTGTTTCGATTCCACCGGTGGTTAGTTGAAGACCTTCTCAAGTTGGCGCCATATCTCTCTTAATCTTTTCTACGAGAATAAGTAATATGCCAAATCCGTTGATTGTCATCAATTTAATTGGTGAAGGATAAGAATAATGTAATTCTTATTCTTGTTTCATCGAGTGAACTCAATTTCCTATTCCGGAGGTTCATCAAAAATTCTTGGTTTCAATAGCTCATCTTTCTTTTCCGGAGTTCCAAGCTCTCGCAATTATATCATCACGGAGATACACCTAAAGCATTACAAGGTTTCACCTTGTGTTTTCAACTTCCCTTTTCTTCTCATTATCCTTTTGTTACCGGAGTTCTTCACGGAGGTTCTACATGATGGTTCATCTATGATTTAATTCATTCTCAAAGTGTTCATTGAGATTCTTTTCTAAGGAGCTCAAGCATTCTTCATCTTGCAATACGGAGTGCATTCTTCCTTCCGTATCATTGGAGGTGGTATTATGTCATTCTTGATATTTTGAGTCATGTTTCATGATTCACATGTTGTTAACAATGAGATATATTAAATCCATCACCCTCTTTGTTGGAGTTATCTTGTGTCTTGTTTATGGTGCTCATAAATGACCCAAGTTCTTCTTTATCCTTCCGGCGAAATAAGTTTCTTGTCTCCTTGTTCATTCCAATCCAATTCTTTTTCCATGAGTGGCAGGTTGTCACCTCATAATTTGAGATGTATTCCATAAGACCATATCAAGCTTATTCTTTTCGTTGTTGGTTTTCCAACAACTCCGTTCTAGCTTTTGTTGTAAGCGTGCTCCCTCGAGATCTTGTTTCCCTTCGTTCATCCCATTCAATTCTATTCTTTTGTTCCGGAGTCATTGTGATGTTGCTCTTTTCTCTCATCATCTTGGATCGTGTTCTTTTCATGCCTATCCATTTAACCGGAGTGTTGTGCCCTTTTTCTCAAGTTCTTTTCTCCTTATCAAGCCTTGCTTCTCTTTTCAACCGGAGTGCTGTCTGAGATCTTTCTTACCCCTTGTTCCATTCATTCAATAGTTCTGGCGGCTGTATGTTGTGATTTCATCAAGTGTCTTCTCATCTTATCAAGTTCTTATTCAATTCCTTTTCTTTTCAATCGGAGTGCTGCCTGAAGTTGTTCTTCCTTCTTCCTCTTTTCTAACGGAGTGTTTTCAACTTCGTTCATCTCCATTACATTCTTTCTTTCAATTTGTTCAACTTCTCAAGGTTCTTTGATTTCAATCGTTTGTCAAAGAAGCAACTTAGTTTTACCTCTTCTCTTTCTCTTCCGTTTTCCCTCCGGTGCCATTCTAGATCTCGGGACGAGATCCTCTCGTAGTGGTGGAGTGTTGTAACGCCCCGAGACCGATGTGCCAGGTGTCGTCCAGTTATTCGCTGTCGTTGCCATGTCATTTTCTTGCGTGTTGCATCTTATCATGTCATCATGTGCATTGCATCATCATGTTTTCAAAACTTGCAGCCGTCCCGGCCTCCTCGTTCTCTCCATTGTCCGTTCTGAGCCCTACCACACTTGCACGCGCCCGCAACATGTCCGAAATAGCATTTTATAAGTGGCCAGAAAATGTTCTCGGAATGGGATGAGAGTTGACGTGTGGTCTTATTATAGGGTAGGTAGACCGCCTGTCAAGTTTCATCACATCCGGAGATTGTTTGATGCCCCAACGGATAACTATAGCGGCAGTATAGCCGGTCTAACGTCGGACGTTTTCGGTCTCCGAAAACAGTCGCCGGGCCTCCCTCTCTTATCTTCTCTTAGCTTGAGACCATCTACACAGCTCACTACCTACCGCCAGGTCCAACCTAACCTCTCTCGTCAGCCTGCAGCCCTCCTCGCGCGCGTCCAAAAGTTGTCCCGAACCCGACCCGGACTGTCGCCACCGTTGTGTCTGGATCATCCCCAAACGTCTGCAAAACATCACCGTTTTGTTTTTTGGACTCCCTAGCTATTTTATCCGGAATCGTCCAATTGCGATCGTAGGGTCGAGATAGCCCCTAACCTAATCCGTGATGTATATATATAGTCCACCCCTAGTCTAACTTCAGACCAAATCCCTAATTTCTACGGATCCTCCTAGCCGCCGCCGCACTCATTCCCCACCTCGGGATCCTCTCATTCCCCCTGCAGCAACCACCAGCCATCTCCCCTCGATCCATCGATCCACCCAACTGTTCGCAGCCTCCCTCACCTTTTGGATCTGTAGGAACCGCGCCTGGATCCCCTCGCTCTCGGGTCTTCCTTGGAGCCAGCCGCCCCCGCCGGTGATGAGCAGCAGCGCCAACAGGACCTCTCCGTGCGCCGCCAGATCCAGGCCGGGCCTCCTCGCGCCCTCCTTCCTCCCATTCTTCTTGCCTCTGTCTCTAACCTCTCTCTCTCAGATACGCATGAGCAGCGCCATGGACTCCTCCAGTCGACGCCATGGACGCCAAGTTCCTGCCGCGGACATCCTCCAATTCGCCGCCTCGTCCCCAAGCAAGCTCATCAGCGTCATCCGTCGTCCTCGCCCCCGTGCGGGTTCTGCGCCTTGCTGCCGCGGGAGTCCTCCTATGCTTCTCCTTCGCCCGCCCCGCGCCATGTATGCAGCTTCTACAGCAGCCAGTCGCCGCTGCATCGTGCCGCTGCCTGCTTCGCCCCAGATCCAGACGCCCATCACCGGAGCCGCGCCATCCCGCTGCTCGCCAGAGTCCCACGCGCCCCTTGCATCGTCGCTGCCTTCTGACGAGCACGAGCTCGATCCCCTGCTTCCCTGCGTCGATGGAAACAGACACGTTGACTGTGACTGGGCCGGCCTCGCCTCGCTTTTGCAGCTCCCACCTCTTCACCGAACGGCCCAAGGCCCATGGTGAGGCCAGATCCAGCGCCCCTCTTTTTTTCCCTTCCCCTATCGGGCCAACCTCTGTTTCGGCCCAGGACATTTTTTTCCCTGAACGAATTTATCTATTATTCCGGAGAACACCAGTTTGCAGAGAAGTCCTTCTAGATCATGCATATAATATCTCACAAACCGTGCATCGGTTTAAAATAAGTTATATATGAAACTTGCTTAGAATTTTGTCTAGATTCATAATATCCAACTTTCATCTATGTTTGAAATGTTTAAAATGCTGTTTGATTAAATTTGCTCCTATGTCATGTTAAAATGCTTTAATTCATAACTATTTAACCGTAACTCGGAATTTAATAAACTTTATATGTAAATGGGGTAGAATTTTGCCTAGTTTATCATGGTGACATTGTTTTGCATGTTAAACAACTCTAAAATATGGTTTAGGGCAGAACAGGACCTAACCTAATATATGCACATGAAGGAGTTTCCGGATTTGTTGTTCGTTGCTTCCGGCCTCATTAACCTTGACTAGATGTGTAGTTTCTTTATGCTTCATCTCTTGCCATGCTAGCAAAATTTAATCTTGTTGGGTACATAAACGAGAGAGAACTAAATAAGTCATGTGGTGTTTTCTTCAATATGCAACTCCATTGCATAATGAGCTCCACTTAATTTGTAGGATTGTTTGTGCACTTTACCATGCCATGCTTCATTAAACCGGACATGCATCATGCTTGATTGTGCATCATGCCATGTTCATGTCGTGATTGTTTACTATGTTGTTTGCTTCTTTTCGGTGTTGCTTCTCCGGGTTGGTTCCGATAACGTCGTGTGTGTGAGGATTCGGTCGACTACGTCCGTTTGACTTCTTCATGGACTCGTTCTTCTTCCTTGCGGGATCTCTGGCAAGATGACCATATCCTCGAAATCACTTCTATCTTTGCTTGCTACTTGCTCGCTCTTTTGCTATGCCTATGCCGCGATACCTACCACTTGCTTATCATGCCTCCGATATTGTTGAACCAAGCCTCTAACCCACCTTGTCCTAGCAAACCGTTTTTTGGCTATGTTACCGCTTTGCTCAGCCCCTCTTATAGCGTTGTTAGTTGCAGGTGAAGATTGAAGTTTGTTCCTTGTTGGAACATGGAGATGTTGTTCCTTGTTGGAACATGTTTACTTGTTGGGATATCACAATATCTCTTATTAATTAATGCATCTATATACTTGGTAAAGGGTGGAAGGCTCGGCCTTATGCCTGGTGTTTTGTTCCACTCTTGCCGCCCTAGTTTCCGTCATATCGGTGTTATGTTCCCGGATTTTGCGTTCCTTACGCGGTTGGGTTATAATGGGAACCCCTTGACAGTTCGCCTTGAATAAAACTCCTCCAGCAAGGCCCAACATTGGTTTTACCATTCGCCACCTAGCCTTTTCTTTCCCTTGAGTCGGCCGGCTCAAGGGTCATCTTTATTTAAACCCCCGGGCCAGTGCTCCTCTGAGTGTTGGTCCACCTTGTCAGCCGCTGTGGCCACCAGGGGCAACTCTAGGCTGGCCTACCGAAGTTTGGACAATCCGGTGTGCCCTGAGAACGAGATATGTGCAGCTCCTATCGGGATTTGTCGGCACATTCGGGTGGCTTTGCTGGACTTGTTTTACCATTGTCGAGGATGTCTTGTAGAACCGGGAGACCGAGCCTGATCGGAATGTCTCGGGAGGAGGTCTATTCCTTCGTTGACCATGAGAGCTTGTCATGGGCTAAGTTGGGACACCCCTGCAGGGTTTTGAACTTTTGAAAGCCGTGCCCGCGGTTATGGGCAGATGGGAATTTGTTAACGTCCTGTTGTAGAAAACCTGAAGTTGACCTTAATTAAAATGAATCAACTGTGTGTGTTACCGTGATGGTCTCTTTCCGGCGGAGTCTGGGAAGTGAACACGGTGTTGGAGTTATGCTTGACGTAGGTTGTTTTAGGATCACTTCTTGATCATACTTTTATCGACCGTGCTTTGCCTTCTCTTCTCGCTCTCATTTGCGTATGTTAGCCACCATATGTGCTAGTCGCTTGCTGCAGCTCCACATCATACCTTTACCTTACCCATAAGCTTAAATAGTCTTGATCGCGAGGGTGCGAGATTGCTGAGTCCCCGTGACTCACAGATACTTCCAAAACCAGCTTGCAGGTGTCGTTGAACCGTGCAGATGACGCAACCAAGCTCAGGAGGAGCTCGATGAAGATCTTGTCCTTTGTGTTGTTTCGTTCTAGTTGATCAGTAGTGGAGCCCAGTCGGGACGATCGGGGATCTGTATAGCATTTGGGGTAGTCTTCTTTTATTTTGGTTCCGTAGTCGGACCTTGATTGTATTTGGATGATGTAATGCTTTATTCATGTAATTGTGTGAAGTGGCAATTGTAAGCCAACTATGTATCTTTTTCCCCTATTGTATTACCTGGGTTGTGTGAAGATTACCTCACTTGCGACATTGCTTTCAATGCGGTTATGCCTCTAAGTCGTGCTTCGACACGTGGGAGATATAGCTGCATCGAGGGCATTACAACGACAATCCTTCTCGAACGGGGACTAGATCCGCGGGGAGGGGGAGAAATCCCTATTTTTGCAGCTTCACCAGCTGACCGTGCGATACGGAACATCTCTCCCAATCACCTTTTTTGGAGCCGTGGGGACGTGAGGAAGAGCTGGGTGTGCTAGCCATGTTGGAGTGGTTCCTCCTAGCAAGCTCTGAGGATTTTTTTTTGCAGGGTGTGGAATGGATCTGAGATCTATTCTCTTTAAATAGGCACCTCTCTTGTATGGTCAGCGTGGTATGTGCAGAAATACCCCGACCTCTCGTATTCGCTCGCCACGTGGAAGCTGGAGTCAGGAAGGCGTGGAAGCCGATGGGCGCGACATTAAATGGAAAAGACGAATAACACTCTTTAAGTCAGGGACTTTGAAGTAATTGGAGGGGGAACCCGCCTTGCAATGCCGAAGACAATCTGCGCGCCGCACACCTCATCATTGAAGTCTGGTTCGGGGGCTACTCAGGGAGTCCTGGAATAAGGGGTCCTCGGGCGTCCAGCCTGTTGGACATGGGCCGGACTATTGGGCCGTGAAGATACAAGATAGAAGACTTTCTCCCGTGTTCGAATAGGACTCTCCTTTGCATGGATGGCAAGCTAGGCGGCTGGATGTACTATTTTCTTTCTATGTAACCGACTGTGTACAACCCTAGTTCTCTCCGGTGTCTATATAAACCGGAGGGTTTAGTCCGTAGGGACAATCATAATCAGATAGGCCAGACTTCTAGGGTTTTAGCCATTACGATCTCGTGGTAGATCAACTCTTGTAACCCCCATACTCATCAATATTAATCTAGCAAGACGTAGGGTTTTACCTCCATCGAGAGGGCCCGAACCTGGGTAAACATTGTGTTCCCTGTCTCCTGTTACCATTGACCTTAGACGCACAGTTCGGGACCCCCTACCTGAGATCCGCCGGTTTTGACACCGACACGGGCCACCTCGTAGCCACCTGGCCCTAGCTTATGGTGCCACTGCTTTTTCGCGGCATTAATCTTGTTTTTTCTCGACCGTTCCTGAGCTACTTCCGATTCCTTGAAGTTCATGAAAGCACCCCAGTGATCTCTTGCCTTCTCCAGTGTTCCCTTGAATTCTGGAGTCTACTTTCCTGCTCTAACGTACGTGGCCCATATATTTTTCTTGTGGTTGTTGAATGCTATCGCCATCTTCTTAATAGCACAGTTTTTGACTTTCTCTAGATCTGCATCTGTCAAATGATCTGGTAGGGTGAAATGTGACATGAGAGATTCCCAAAGCAGATCTTTTGCTCTTTGGTTGACAAAAGTAACATCTAGATCTTCCTTTGCTGGCTTTTTCCATTCTTGAATGGAGACTGGATTTGGTCCCTGACAATAACTCCGCATTGACGAATGAACTTGTTCACATTCTTCTTAGATTTGCGCGGTTCGCCATTAGGTTTGATGGCATTGATGTTGTACTTTACGCCATCCTCCAACTTTCTGGTCGGGCCTCGAACATTCCTGCTGCTTGTAGAAGATTTGCCCGATCCAGAGGGCTAAAAGAAGAAAGATCGATTTGTTAATATATATATATATATATATATCAATTAAAACATGTGATGATCACCAGATGCTCCTTATATAAATATACCTCGCCGGTATTTGTTATTTGAAGAACAACATTTCGTTTGTCATCATTGTTCTGGACTTCATCTATTCATTTGTCTTCATTAAACTATCATACCCTCACTAGTAGGGTTCAGATATTGCGAGCCATCATCTTCTTCATTCCCATCTGGGCTCGGGGAGCGTATGATGTCTGATAACCCACAAGTATAGGGGATCGCAATAGCTTTCGAGGGTAGAGTATTCAACCCAAATTTATTGATTCAACACAAGGGGAGCCAAAGAATATTCTCAAGTATTAGCATCTGAGTTGTCAATTCAACCACACCTGGAAACTTAGTATCTGCAGCAAAGTGTTTAGTAGCAAAGTAATATGATAGTGGTGGTAGCGGCAACAAAAGTAAAGACAGCAAAAGTAATGTTTTTGGTATTTTGTAGTGATTGTAACAGTAGCAACGGGAAAGTAAATAAGCGTAAACCAGTATATGGAAAACTCGTAGGCACCGGATCAGTGATGGATAATTATGCCGGATGCGGTTCATCATGTAACAGTCATAACATAGGGTGACACAGAACTAGCTCCAATTCATCAATGTAATGTAGGCATGTATTCCGTATATAGTCATACGTGCTTATGGAAAAGAACTTGCATGACATCTTTTGTCCTACCCTCCCGTGGCAGCGGGGTCCTATTGGAAACTAAGGGATATTAAGGCCTCCTTTTAACAGAGAACCGGAACAAAGCATTAGCACATAGTGAATACATGAACTCCTCAAACTATGGTCATCACCGGGAGTGGTCCCGATTATTGTCACTTCGGGGTTGCCGGATCATAACACATAGTAGGTGACTATAGACTTGCAAGATAGGAACAAGAACTCACATATATTCATGAAAATATAAAGGTTCAGATCTGAAATCATGGCACTCGGGCCCTAGTGACAGGCATTAAGCATAGCAAAGTCATAGCAACATCAATCTCAGAACATAGTGGATACTAGGGATCAAACCCTAACAAAACTAACTCGATTACATGATAAATCTCATCCAACCCATCACCGTCCAGCAAGCCTATGATGGAATTACTCACGCACGGCGGTGAGCATCATGAAATTGGTGATGGAGGATGGTTGATGATGACGATGGCGGCGAATCCCCCTCTTTGGAGCCCCGAACGGACTCCAGATCAGCCCTCCCGAGAGGTTTTAGGGCTTGGCGGCGGCTCCGTATCGTAAAAGGCGATGATTTCTTCTCTCTGATTTTTTTCTCTCCGAAAGCAAATATATAGAGTTGGAGTTGGCGTCGGAGGGCATCCAGGGGGCCCACGAGGTAGGGGCGCGCCCTAGGGGGGGCGCGCCCCCACCCTCGTGAGAAGGGTGTGGGCCCCCTGGTCTTCATCTTTGGCGAGGATTTTTTATTATTTTTTCTAAGATGTTCTGTGGAGTTTCAGGTCATTCCGAGAATATTTGTTTTCTGCATATAAAACAACATCATGGCAATTCTGCTGAAAACAGCGTCAGTCCGGGTTAGTTCCATTCAAATCATACAAGTTAGAGTCCAAAACAAGGGCAAAACTGTTTGGAAAAGTAGATACGACGGAGACGTATCAACTCCCCCAAGCTTAAACCCTTGCTTGTCCTCAAGCAATTCATTTGACAAACTGAAAGAAAGAAAGAAAAACTTTTACAAACTCTGTTTGCTCTTGTTGTTGTAACTATGTCAAGCCAGCATTCAAGTTTTCAGCATAGATCATAACTAACCACATTTGCAATAATTCTCATGTCTCACAATTACTCATATCAATAGCATAATCAACTAGCAAGCCATAATAATAAATCTCAAATGACAACACTTTCTCAAAACAATCATAATATGATATAACAAGATGGTATCTCGCTAGCCCTTTCTGAGACCGCAAAACATAAATGCAGAGCACCTTTAAAGATCAAGGAGTGACTAGACATTGTAATTCATGGTAAAAGAGATCCAATCATAGTCATACCCAATATAAATTAACAGTGATGAATGCAAATGACGGTTGTGCTCTCCAGCTAGTGCTTTTTAATAAGAGGGTGATGACTCAACATAAAAGTAAATGGATAGGCCCTTCGCAGAGGGAAGTAGGGATTTGTAGAGGTGCCAGAGCTCAGTTTTGAAATAGAGATAAATTGTATTTTGAGCGGTATACTTTCATTGTCAACGTAACAACTAAGAGATGGCGATATCTTCCATGCTAAACACATTATAGGCGGTTCCCAAACATAATGGTAAAGTTTATACTCCCCCTCCACCAACAAGCATCAATCCATGGCTTGCTCGAAACAACGAGTGCCTCCAACATACATCAGGTCCCAGGGGGAGTTTTTTTGTGCAATTAATTTTGATTTAGTTTGCATAAAGCATGGGACTGGGCATCCCGGTGACCAGCCATTTTCTCGTGAGTGAGGAGCGGAGTCCACTCCTCTTGAGAATAACCCGCCTAACACGGAAGATAAGGACAGCCTTGGTTGATACATGAGCTATTCGAGCGTACAAAACAAAATGTTTATTTGAAGGTTTAGAGTTTGGCACATACAAATTTACTTGGAATGGCAGGTAGATACCGCATATAGGAAGGTATAGTGGACTCATCTGGAATAACTTTGGGGTTTAAGGGATTTGATGCACAAGCAGTATTCCTGCTTAGTACAAGTGAAGGCTAGCAAAAGACTGGGAAGCGACCAACTAGAGAGCGACAACAGCCATGTACATGCATTAAAATTAATAAACATTGGATGCAAGCATGAGTAGGACATAATCCACCATGAACATAAATATCGTGAAGGCTATGTTAATTTTGTTTCAACTACATGCGTGAACATGTGCCAAGTCAAGTCACTTAAATCATTCAAAGGAGGATACCACCCCATCATACCACATCATAACCATCTCAATAGCATGTTGGCACACGAGGTAAATCATTATAACTCATAGATAATCAAGCATGCACAAGCAACTATGATCTCTAATTGTCATTGCGAACATGTTTATTCATAATAAGCTGAATCAAGAACGAGGGACTCATCATATTTACAAAAACAAAAGAGGTCGAGTTCATAGCCGCTTTTCTCATCTCAGTCAGCCCATCATATATCATCATAATTGCCTTTCACTGGCACGACCGAACGGTGTGAATAATAATAAGAGTGTATGTGCATTGGACTAAGCTGGAATCTGCAAGCATTCAATAAACAGGAGAAGACAAGGCAATATGGGCTCTTGGTTAAATCAACAATAATGCATATAAGAGCCACTTCAACAATTTAATTATGGTCTTCTCCTACTGACCCCCAAAGAAAAGAAAACAATTAAAACTATTTACACGGGAAAGCTCCCAACAAGAAAAAGAAGAACGGGAAATATTTTTGGGTTTTCTTTTTAGTTATTACTACTACAGCAGAAAAATAAACTACTACTAATTTTTTTGGTTTTTCTTAAGGTTTAACAAACACACAAGAAGAAAACAGGAAAAAGAAAATAAACTAGAATGGATATTACAGTGAAAAAGTATGAGCACCGACATCTAGTAATGAGTGTGTGTGGACATAAATGTAATGTCGGTGAGAAATACGTACTCCCCCAAGCTTAGGCTTTTGGCCTAAGTTGGTCTATGGCCACGGCTGGCCTGGCGGATATCCATAATAATAGTTGTTGGGGTCGTACTGTGATGAAGAATAGTTGGGATCATACTGTGATGAAGAAGAAGACTCTGACTGCCACTGGCTGACAGTCATCTCTGGATCCCAAGAATAAATAGATTGTCGTGGAGGCTCATCTTGTGGTTCCTGTTCCGGGGCTGGTGCGGGATTCTTGTAAACTTGGACGGCAGCCCACGTAACGAGGTAGGGTCCTACAAAATTAAACAAAGAAGGAGCAGGCAACGTAATAGTTCCAGGATAATGTTTATCAAAGTATAACTTATATTTGAGCTCTCCATTCCTGTCCTTAACAAGAAAATCATGTGCCACCATATTTTTATGATCTAGATAAACACGGGGCAGCACCTTTTCTTCCTTCTCAGCATGCCTAATAGGTATGTTAAAATGTGCAGCTAGGCGTGTAGCATAGATGCCTCCAAAGATGGGGCCTTTGGTACGGTTCATACTTAACCGTCTAGCAATAATACCGCCCATACTAAAAGTGTTATCACTATATAAACCGTGGTGCAGAATAATTATATCAGGGATACTAAGGTTTCCACAGTTTCCGCGTCCAATTAAACAACGACTAGCAAATAATGCAAAGTAACGTAAAACAGGAAAATGTATGCTAGTGATTCGTGCATCGGAAACCTTCCTAGTTTCTCCTACAGTGATAGTATCAATAAACCCAGCCACATCAACATGATGTGGTTCTTCTGTCTTGCCCCCAAAAGGGACTAAACAAATCCGACAGAAATCATAAAGTGACATCTCTTTATGCTCATCATATAAATGAAACTCCACGGTAGGTGGTGAGTTCCTAGAATGAAAATGAAAGTTTTGCACAAAAGTATTTGTGAGTAAGAGATACTGATCGCATTGGTCGTGGAGGAAAGCGGTGAGGCCTGCATTGTGAGCCAATTCATGAAAATCTTCATAGATACCGGCTGCTCTTAAGAAATCATCAGAAGGCCATTCACACGCCCGAATCTCCGCGGTGCGTGGCAAATTATACTTAGGCTTCGGTGCCTTTTCCTTTGAGCTTTGGCTCGATGATCCCCTCAAAAATCTCCTCATTATTTTTCTGAAATAATCTGAAATTTTTAGTAACTTCAAACAAAAGTGAACCAACTTCAATAAAACTGATAGCAACTACTCCTACAAGTGCCTAGAGCCTAAATCAAGCATTAGAACTACTTGGAACCATATAAATTCGACATGCAAGCTCAAGAACATGGTCACCTATGCAGCACAAATTTGCAAAGAATAAAGCACTAGAACAAAAACTAATTGGACGAATGGAGGAGTCACATACCAAGGAACAATCTCCCCAAGCAGTTTTGCGAGAGGTGCTTTGAGCAAGGAGATCGAAAATCACAGCAAAAGTGGCTGGAACTCGTGCTTGAGTTGGTTTTTCGGGTTTGTGTGAGACAGAGGAAGAAGATAGGTGCTGGGATAAGTGGAGGAGGGCCACCATGGCCCCACGAGGCAGGCGGCACGCCCTAAGGGGGGCGCGCCCACCACCCTCGTGGCCAAGTGGCAGCTCCTCCCGCGGTAATTTTTGCACAGTAAGTCCTCAAATATTCCCGAAAAAATCATATTAAATTGGCATGGCATTCTGAGGACTTTTATTTTCGGGATATTTTTATGTTACACAGATAAGTCAGGAAACAGACAAAAAAATACTATTTTTACTTTATTTCTACTAATTAACAGAAAGTAAAAGTGGGGTACAGAAGGTTGTGCTTCTAGTTTCATCCATCTCATGCTCATCAAAAAGAATCCACTAACAAGGTTGATCAAGTCTTGTTAACAAACTCATTCCGATAATCATGAAACCGGAGAAATTTCGAATAACACTAAGTTACCTCAACGGGGATATGCACATCCCCAATAATAAGAATATCATATTTCTTCTTGACAGTAGGAAGAGGAAATTCAAAACCTCCAAATATAATCGATGGAATTTTTCCAATAGAGTTGATACTATGAACTTGAGGTTGTTTCCTCGGAAAGTGTACCGTATGCTCATTACCATTAACATGAAAAGTGACATTGCCTTTGTTGCAATCAATAACAGCCCTGCAGTATTAAGAAAAGGTCTTCCAAGAATAATAGACATATCATCCTCGGGAATATCAAGAATAACAAAGTCCGTTAAAATAGCAACGTTTGCAACCACAACAGGCACATCCTCACAAATACCGACAGGTATAGTAGTTGATTTATCAGCCATTTGCAAAGATATTTCGGTAGGTGTCAGCTTATTCAAGTCAAGTCTATGATATAAAGAGAGAGGCATAACACTAACACCAGCTCCAAGATCACATAAAGCAGTTTTAATATAATTTCTTTTAATGGAGCAAGGTATAGTAGGTACTCCGGGTCTCCAAGTTTCTTTGGTATTCCACCCTTAAAAGTATAATTAGCAAGCATGGTGGAAATTTCAGCTTCCGGTATCTTTCTTTTATTAGTAATGATATCCTTCATATATTTAGCATAAGGATTTGTTTTGAGCACATCAATTAATCGCATACGCAAAAAGATGGGCCTAATCATTTCAGCAAAGCGCTCAAAATCCTCATCATCCTTTTTCTTGGATGGTTTCGGAGGAGTGGTCCCGATTATTTTCACTTCGGGGTTGCCGGATCATAACACATAGTAGGTGACTATAGACTTGCAAGATAGGATCAAGAACTCACATATATTCATGAAAACATAATAGGTTCAGATCTGAAATCATGGCACTCGGGCCCTAGTAACAAGCATTAAGCATAGCAAAGTCATAGCAACATCAATCTCAGAACATAGTGGATACTAGGGATCAAACCCTAACAAAACTAACTCGATTACATGATAAATCTCATCCAACCCATCACCGTCCAGCAAGCCTACGATGGCATTACTCACGCACGGCGGTGAGCATCATGAAATTGGTGATGGAGGATGGTTGATGATGACGATGGAGACGAATCCCCCTCTCCGGAGCCCCGAACGGACTCCAGATCAGCCCTCCCGAGAGGTTTTAGCGCTTGGCGGTGGCTCCGTATCGTAAAACGTGATGATTTCTTCTCTCTGATTTTTTTCTCTCCGAAAGCAAATATATAGAGTTGGAGTTGGCGTCGGAGGGCATCCAGGGGGCCCACGAGGTAGGGGGCGCGCCCTAGGGGGGCGCTCCCCCCACCCTCGTGAGAAGGGTGTGGGCCCCCTGGTCTTCATCTTTGGCGAGGATTTTTTATTATTTTTTCTAAGATGTTCCATGGAGTTTCAGGTCATTCCGAGAATATTTGTTTTCTTCACATAAAACAACATCATGGCAATTCTGTTGAAAACAGCGTAAGTCCGGGTTAGTTCCATTCAAATCATACAAGTTAGAGTCCAAAACAAGGGCAAAAGTGTTTGGAAAAGTAGATACGACAGAGACGTATCAATGTCGAAAAGTCTCTTCTCCTTCTCTGCCGGTATTGTCCATAGATTTTATTTAACTAATCCAGAATAAATATCAAAAAATTATTCAAATTAGAATGCATGCATGCAATCAATAAGGAAAAATTGAATCAGAGTAGATAATATGCATCTCGAGTAATCTAGATAATTAATATGCATCATCGAATATAATCTCGAATACATCGTCTCGACTATTATTGAATAATATAATCTCGAATACATCGTCTCGAATATTTTCTCGAATACATCACTAGCTAATACAGATCGAATATTATCGAAGAATCTAGTTCACTCGCGGTGGACACCCAAAGAGAAGGAATCATCACAAGATCATAGCTTTGCTGAGATCCCTGAAGAACCTGCTAGGTATTGGAGAACCTGACGTCCAACACAACCATGTAGCGACGGGCGTGCTCGTCCTCCTACCTTGAACGGTGACGTACCAGCTCCGCGGGGAACGCCAGCCTCCACACCGAATGTGGCCCACGCGCCCGCCACCAAAGAAGCTTTGGGTCGACGACGGGACCCGGGTTCTTCAACAAGATGCGCGCCCCTGAAGGTAGCACCTCCCAGTGCCAGTCCAGAGGAGCCCAATCCCGGACATGGCGCCCTAGAAGCAGGACATCATCATGAATGAGTCGACGACGAGGATGTGGGCCGGGCATCGTTGACGTCGAGAACAAATTCTATGAAAATGTAACATTTTTAAATGCTTGGATTTTGATTTATTATATACGAGGAACCTTTAGTCCTTGGCTAGAAATAGGATTCAGAATCATAATGGATTCTCTTAACCTTTAAGGGATTTAACAAAATGGCGTCATTCTGGATGTGCAGAAAATGGTCCATATTTTTCCTGATCTCATCTACCCTTCTATATGTCACGTTGTCTAGTGTCAAAGGATTCAAGAAAACCATGGCTTCATCATTAGTTGGAAGTAACAGGCGCATGATGGTATAGATCTCTTCAAAGTTGTTTTGGAACAGAGTCTCGGATAGGATAATTAGCTTTTTGGTACGAAGTTCACCAAGAGCCTTCCGAATATCGCTATTTGGAAGGCCTTTGCTGAACTTCGTACCAAAAAGCGAATTATCCTATCAGGAACTCCGTTCCAAAACAACTTTGGAGAGCTTTGTACCATCATGCGCCTGTTACTTCTGGCTAATGATGAAGCCATGGTTTTCTTGAATCTTTTGACACTAGACAACGTGACATATAGAAGGGTACGTAGATGACATCAGAAAAATTGGATCAACTTGTGCACATCCATAATGGGGGCATTCTTGATAAATCCCTTATTAAAGGACTAAGAGATCTATTGTATACATACATATACTAATTAATTGCAAATACATAACAAACTTTTGCAAATACAACATTAAAATATGCAACTTTTGCAAATACAGCTCCTGGTTAGCCGCGTCATGTGAGACTTTCTTCCTTTTTGTCTTCTCCACACAATCTCCACCATCATATTCTATTCCACCATAGTGCTATATCCATGGCTCACGCTCATGTATTGCGTGAAAGTTGAAAAGGCTTGGGAACATTAAAAGTATGAAACAATTGCTTGTCTTGTCATCGGGGTTGTGCATGATGAAATACTTTGTGTGATGAAGATGGAGCATAACCAGACTATATGACTTTGTAGGGATAACTTTCTTTGGCCATGTTATTTTGAGAAAGACATGATTGCTTTATTAGTATGCCTGAAGTATTATTGTCTTTATGCCAAATGATAGACTATTGCTTTGAATCACTCGTGTCTTAATATTGATGCCGTGATTAGATTATATGATCAAGATTGTGCTATGTAGCATTCCACATCAAAAATTATCTTTTTTATCATTTACCTACACGAGGGCGAGCATGAATTAAGCTTGGGGATGCTGATACATCTCCGTCGTATCTATAATTTTTTATTGTTCCATGCCAATATTCTACAATTTTTACATACTTTTGGAAACAATTTATATGATTTTCTTGGACTAACATATTGATCTGTTGCCCAGTGCCAGTTCCTGTTTGTTGCATTTTTTTGTTTCACAGAAAATCCATATCAAACAGAGTCCAAACGGGATAAAAAGTTATGGATATTTTTTGGAATATATGTGAATTTTGGGAAATTGAATCAATGCAATACAATGCCCGAGGGGCCCACAAGGGTGAGGGGTGCACCCCAGGGGGTAGGGCGTGCCCTAGGCCCTTGTGGCCACTCCGTAAGGAGGTTGGTGCCCTTCTTCTGGTGCAAGAAAGCTAATATCCAGATAAAAATTGTGTTAAAATTTCAGACCAATCGGCGTTACAGATCTCCGGGAATTTAAGAAACGGTGAAAGGCCAAAATCTGGGAGCGTAGAAACAGAAGGAAACAGAGAGAGACATATCCAATCTCGGAGGGGCTCCCGCCCCTCCGCCGCCATGGAGGCCATGTACCAGAGGGGAAACCCTTCTCCCACCTAGGGGGAAGGTCAAGGAATAAGAAGGATGGGGCTCTCTCTCCCCCTCTCTCCCGGTGGCGCCGGAACGCTGTCGGGGCCATCATCATGACAGCGATCTACACCAACAACTTCGCCGCCGTCATCACCAACTCTCCGCCCTCTATGAAGCGGTGTAACACCTCTTCTCCCCGCTGCAATCTCTACTTGAACATGGTGCTCAACTCTATATATTATTTTCCAATGATGTATGGCTATCCTATGATGTTTGAGTAGATCCGTTTTGTCCTATGGGTTGATTGATGATCGTGATTGGTTTGAGTTGCTTGTTTTATTATTGGTGCTGTCCTATGGTGCTCTCCGTGTCACGCAAGCATGAGGGATCCCCGCAGTAGGGTTTGCAATATGTTCATGGTTTGCTTATTGTCTGCGTTGCATGAGTGATAGAAACACAAACACATATAAGTGGGTTATGGCGTATGGGAATAAAGAGGACTTGATACTTTAATGCTATGGTTGGTTTTTACCTTAATGATATTTAGTAGTTATAGATGTTTGCTAGAGTTTCAATCATAAGTACATATGATCCAAGAAGAGAAAGTATGTTAGCTTATGCATCTCCCTCATATAAAATTACAATAATGATTTCTGGTCTAATTATCGGTTGCCTAAGGACAAATAACTTTCTTGTGACAAAAAGCTCTCTACTAAAACTAAAGTAGTTGTGTATTTATCTAAACAGCCCCTATATTTTAATTATGTTCTCTTTATTATCTTGCAAATCTATCCTATTACACCTACAAAGTACTTCTAGTTTCATACTTGTTCTAGGTAAAGCGAACGTTATGTGCGCGTAGAGTTGTATCGGTGGTCGATAGAATTTGAAGGGAATACAAATCCTACCTTTAGCCCTCATTGGGTTCGACACTCTTATTTATGGCTAAAATTGACCCCCTATACTTGTGGGTTATCATTTTCCCTTTGTGATTTCATTTTTATCAGATTGAATACTTTTGTGGATTTGAGAGCACTTGATATATGTGTTGCATATGAATACCCGTGGTGATAATGGGGTATTATATTGATTCACTTGGTATACATTTTGGCACTCAACTCGCGGATTCCCGAGGTGACATTGGGGTAATCTATGCATAGGGGTTGATGCACGTTCTCGTCTTTTGTTTCTCTAGTAGAAATCTTGGGGCACTCTTTGAGGTTCTTTGTGTTCGATAGAGTATTATGAATCTGAATTTGCTTTCGTGTTATTTTAGTATGAACTCTTGATAGATCAGTCAGAAAGATTAACTTAGTGTTATTTTAGTACGAACTCTTGATAGATTGATCTGAAAGAATAACTTGGTGTTATTTTAGTACGAACTCTTGGATAAATCGAACGGAAAGAATAGCTAAACAATTTCTTCTTATGTTCTTCGCTAGATAGGAACTTTGGAGTGATTCTTCATCGCACTTTGAGGGATGGTTATATGATCCAATTAGATTAGCATTGTTGAGAGATTGCACTAGCGTAAGTACGAACCCTAGGCCTCATTTTCAAGCATTGCAATACCGTTTGTGCTCCGTTTTATCAATGGCTACCTTGCTGTTTTTTATTATTCCTATTACAAAAATCAATATCTACTATCCATATTACACTTGTATCACTATCTCTTCGCCAAACTAGTGCACCTATACAAATTACCATTGTATTTGGTGTGTTGGGGACACAAGAGACTTTTTATTATTTGGTTGCAGGGTTATTTGAGAGGGACCATCTTCATCCTACGCCTCCCACGGCTTGATAAATCTTAGGTCATCCACTTGAGGGAAAATTGCTACCGTCCTACAAGACTCTGCGCTTGGAGGCCCAACACGTGTCTACAAGAATAAAGTTGTGTAGTAGACATCAACCCTCTGCATTGCCCCCGAGAGGTCCAAGGTGGACACGGGGGGCAGTTCGGATCGGCCGCCTCGCCTCTCCCCCGCCGGCGCTGGCTTTTCCCGGCCCGCACACAGCTCCGCGAGGGATGCATAGTCCGTGCCTCCCCCATGTTGTCCCCTGCCCCCACTGGTTGCTGCTCCCCCACGCGGGCAGCGGTGGGTGCTTGTGCGCGCCCAGCTGGCTCGGAGGCGCACACAGGAGTCGGAGGTGCGCATCGTGTGTCGCGAGAGGTAGTGGGCAAGGGAGAGGGACGTGGCGGAGAGCTCTATCCACTGCCGCCGTGGGTTACCAGCGGAGCCCGATGAGGACGAGTGGCTCCTCGCATGGGTCTATCGCCGGTCGCTCACGATGGCGGAGACGATCCTCGGCTGCTCCGCTGGAAGAACACGAGGGCACTCCGGCCTGCCGTCAAGCAGGCCGAGCGCGAGGCCAAGGAGAAGGCAACGGAGGTGGCCCGGCTGGCGGAGCTCAAGCGACAGTAGGACCGGGCTGTCTGGCGGCTCAAAGGGCTCATCACCGTCTCCTCCTCCTCCGACCATGACGACGACGACGCCTCGTCCGACAACTCAGACGATCCTTCACCATCCGCCGACGGTTACAGCTGCACCGGCGACCAGAAGAGGAAAGGGTCGGCGAGGAAGTGGTGAAGATCCGCTTTCTTCAATCTACCCCTAATAATAAAGCAGTGACTACTTCTGGTCGTCCGTCATGTACATTTTTCAAAAAAGCCCCTGCACTTTTGTGAAATCAACCCACATGCGGTCCCAACTTAAGTGAGAGCAGAAAAACATTTCATGTTTTGCATAAAAACCCCTAAGGTTTCAGTTAATTAACCCACAGTCCTATTTTAAGTGGGAACAGAAAACTCTTTGATTTATTCAGAAACCCTCCCTGAGATTTTTGTTAATTAAGCCGCCGCCCGTCTAGAAAATAACCTTTTTTTATAGATTCAAATGTTTTTCTTAAATATTCGTATCTTTTAAACCGTAACTCCAATTTTAGAATGTTATATATGAAAATTGATTAGAAAGATGTCTACAATATGAACATGATGTTATTTTATCCGTTAACCATTTTTAAATGTTGTTTAGGGACAGATTCAAATGTTGTAAAAATATTCATGTCTTTTAAAGCCTAACTCCAATTTTAACATGTTATACTGTAAATATATGTAGAATCTGAATATGATGTTGTTTCACATGTCAATAATTCTTTAAATGTTGTTTAGGATGGAATGTTAATCAGTAGTGGATGATCCGTCTTTTTTTGTACTGGTGCTAATTCAAATTGAATGAACACCTTAACAAAAACAAATTGGAGGCGAAAGAAACCATCTATAACCATGCATGTCCATCGGTGAGAGTGGGAAGAAGGATAAATGGCAAGACTGGTAAGATGCCATGTTGAAATAAAGAATGGACCTATTGGGGTCTTGAGTCATGGTTATTATGTTAGGGCCGTGTGGTATTTTTTTGCTAGTTTAATTTCAAGTATTTAGATGTAGTTTAAAGTTGTCCGTCGTTTATATGAACTTTGGCGGTCTTTTGAACATCCGTTGGTGATCTTTTGGTGAATGAATTGTGCTTGGCTATGTTCGTTTCTATGTCCGTTTGATGATCTACGTAGTTTGATCGATGTTGCATGGTTTAATATGGATATAGAGGATTGAATATGAGGTACACGGATATGGACGACGCGATTTGAGGAGCGATCGATTAGTGCCCGCAGACGAGCCCGGTGGGCACGTGCGGACGTTTGAGGGCCCGGATTAACCTAGTCCACCTATAGATGCTCTAATAAACCTAGACGGATACCGGCTGGCGCTCGAGGACAAGTTGAGTACCTCTTTAGTCGCGGCGAGCAAGGCACCGGACGGGCGACGTGCCGTCTGTGCATTTTTACGGAGGTGCCCTGCTCCTCCGAAGGTGCGTGTATTTGGTTGGCGGGTGGCTACAAATGCACTTGCTACTTGGGCTAACAAATTTGATCGCCATATGGAGGTATCTGATATATGTCCACTATGTGGTCTCGAGCAAGAGGACACATATCATGTGTTTTGTAGGTGCCCACGGGCTGTGGATTTATGGTGTACCATGGCGGAGGTCTGGAGAATTCCTGAAGTCACTCCATACGGAACACGGGGACGGAATGGTTCTTGAACCTCTTGGCGGAGTGTGACGAGGGTGACCGTATCAGAGTCATCATGGTGATGTGGAGGTGCTGGTTCATACATAATGAGATCCAACATGACAAGGAACCACCACCTATGGAGGTTTCTCGACGCTTCCTACAGAGCTATGTTTCCTCGCTGTTGGGTGTACAACAATTCCCAACAGGAGACTGGGATAAGGGGAAGATGGTTCTGCAGCATGAAGGGGCGGAGCAGCGATCTTCACATGTGTCGACGGGACC